>NW_028277042.1:13217500-13280000 GCF_059951505.1 Python bivittatus
ATGCATCACTGTTCCTGTAAAATACAAATATTAGTTCTCCGTGCTCTACTGATTTTTCAGGGCATTACAAACTCAAACCCTGACATCCTGTGCAAAAATATTTTTCTTCTAGCAGTTAAAAACTTCCTGACTCCTTCATTTCAAAAGGGGCTGCCATTGTGGCTGCCCATCTGGAAGACAGGAAGGGGGGGGGAGGAAATCAAAAGGTTGAAGCAATCAAGAAGAAAATAAAAAGACTGAGGGGAAAAAAGTTTACAAAAATGATAAAGAGCAAAAAGGGATTTTTAAAAAAGCTAGCATGATGAAAGGAAGCCCCTCTTTCCTGAAATTCCAAATTTAGACAAAACCTTACAGCACTGAAAATTGTAATTATGAAAGCTATTTTTCAGCACTTCCTCTCTCTCTAGCACCATACTTTGCATATGTGTGTGGGCATGCAAACAAGGCTGTCCAACTTGTTATGCACCGTAATATGTATGGACAGATCTGTGAACCATTCTATCATTTCTGAAACTTGTTAGTGGCTGCAAAAACAGAAATAATGAGAAAATATTTAATACACAGACCAGCTTCTGTGGGAGAGAAAGCAGAAAAGGAAGACAAAGGACTTTTTGTGTTCTCTTGCCACGTATCAACTAACAACATCCAATCTTCCTATGTTAAATATGATCAGAATTTGACCACGAGGAATAATTATTGAGCAAGAAAAGAAGAATTTGGTATAGCAACACAACAATCGTATACAGCCCATTGCCAAAAAAGTACACTGCTGTTGCTAATCAAGATTTAGCATGTCTACTTACCTTATTGTCAATAAATGTTTGTGGAGTAAACATTCAGAATTGTACAAATGCTAAACAAAAAAAATGGGAATAGTAACTTACAAAACTGGAATGGAAATTTAGATCCCATTTAATTCCTGTTAATATTAAATATGTTCCATTCCACCATGCAATGCCATATTAAAAGTATTTAAAAGATGCTACAATGATTGGCATCTTGAGGTCTTTATCAGCTAGAACAAGTCAAGATCTGTCCATTTGGTTATAGTGCCTTAATCATCAAAGAGTAGACTCTTTGCTGTTACTTCTTTTTCAAATCAAATGTAAACTAACCAAGTGCAAGACAATGGACTTGTAGTATGATTAAGTTGCCCTTCATATTTTGTTATCAATAGATAATACACATTTCATGTCTCCACTTCATTCTAACATAGACTTATCTGACATCAGTCTGCTTGAATTCTAGTCCATTTTGAGCTTTCTCCATTGTTTTCCAGAACTCCACCAACTGTCTATCTCAGCTTTCCTGCCTACATATGTTCTATGTATTTGTTGTCCAATCATATTTTGAACTCACTAAAGTTATTATTATGCAAACAATTATTATACAAGTGATGTTTTCATATATTCATCCAAAATATGAATTGCTATTCTTTTTAGTTGGTTCCATGTCCCTACTAAATTTGGCTTTGAAGTCAGAAAAAGTAATGTAGATATTGGCAGGGGGAAGTCAGCTACATGGTACCATTCACTAGGAAATGAAATATTGGTGGATAATTTGGCTGCTTATCTTTTACACCTCAGAAATATCTATCTAGAAAGATGACATGATTCTTGGCTTAATCTAACCAAAATTCTGTGAGAGGAAAGATAGGTAGGTTGACATGATTGGGATTTCAGAAAAAAAGTGAATTATTATGGGTGTGTTTGGGGTTTTTTTTTTTTAACAAGAAAAGCACTGGACTACACCACTTTGCCAAGGAGTTTTAAATTTCCTCACAGAAAAAGACATATTTAAACTAGAGTTATGCTGTCTGGACATACCACTTTTAACCTTTTAAGAACTCATGTGAAGAATGGAAATGGTTCTATACTAACACCTTTTTTCCTCTCTTTCTCTCTCCATTTGGCTCCTTTTCCTTTGTCCCATATATGGACCTCACCAAAATATCAGAAATAACAGGGCAAAATCTGCAGGCTTTTGAATGTTTGTTACCAGACTCTACCTCAGAAGCACAGTAGGCACTTTAGATGTTGCTGTCTTACAATTCCCAGAGTTTCTTCTATTTGGCTATGATTTCTATAAAGATCAGGGAATTATCCATTACAAACCATAGCTGTTCTGCCCTTGTTGTGGTTTTGGTATCAGACAGAACAATCCTATAAGTTGGGTTGGAATTCAGTCCAGCAGGCTGGAAATGACAATGTAGCATTGTTCTACCCTCTGCCCTCCTCAGCATCCATTTCTTGAACGAATTCCTTACCACTGAATTCAATGGACGGGAATAAATGTACAACAGCTCCATTACACACTAGATAGGAAGCATGTTCAGACTTCAGGGCAGGTAAACTATTGGCAAAACTACTTTGCCCTCAAGTTTTTGATCAGTCATTTTTTTGACATTGGAAAAAAGTGGACTTAGGGGATGACAAGGGAGCAGAAGCAGTTTTCTGGGGTTGGATTTTCACTATCATAATCCTATGATCTCTGAAATACCTTCCAGTGGGAACATACAGTTGTAGCCTTACTCTTTCAAATGGCAGTATATTATTGCTGAAGGCTATGAGTGGTTGTTTTTGTTTTAAGGCTGTTTAGGAAGAGAAAGAGAAGGGAGCAATGTATTTGGTAAGCTTAACCCTTGTAATCCTTTTCAAAGTATTTCATGGGGAATCATATACCTGAATTATTAAGCCTCAGAAAGTGGGCTATAGATAACCAATGCAGCAAACTTCTCAGATGCATGTCATGTTTTATTTGCAGCTGTTATAATAAAGTTGTAGTGGAAAGGTTATTTTCCCTTAGAATTGTCTTATGCCATTTTCATAGTGAGTAATGGCAATTGCCTAAATGAATAAAAGAATAAATTTCATTGTTACCACCTGCTCTTTTCTATCATAAGAAGAAAAGAAAAGAAAAGAAAAGAAAAGAAAAGAAAAGAAAAGAAAAGAAAAGAAAAGAAAAGAGAAAGTGGGGGGGAAATGTGCAATATTTGCAAATGATGCTATACTGTGCTAAATTGTGTGGGATGTTTTATAAAGTGAATTAATATCCACTAGGGACTGAGCTGAGATCATCAAACTCATTTCACAGAAGACAACAAATTGAATCTCTCCAGGGATTCAGTACATGAAAAGCCAGTGTGCTATCAAGTGATCCAGCCTTCTCTTAGGTAGATTTCTTTAAGCAAAATATTAAATATACTTCCACAAATGCTCCTATTGTTTTGTTATTCACCACCTAATGAAATGCACTTCTGCTTTCACCAGATGGTAGTACATATAATTTTCGGGCCTCTGATTCACAGCATCATACAAACAAATTGTATGGCAAACATTACTAGTCTAGAAATCTCCTGATTATTTTTTTTCCAACATCAAAAATAATCCAACTCTTTTATCTCACTGATGTGCCGAAGTACACAAGGTTTTAGATATTAAAATGCACATTCATTTAAGATTGTGGATTGGGCATTTGGTTGCAAGAATATATTTAATTGATCCAGTTATAGTTTGATGGATTGTGCATGCATTGGTGGAGGGATATACACACAGTGAGTAAGACAAAAGGCAAGTACATAAATTGTATAATACAAAATGTATTCTTAATACATTTTAACAATAACACATGCTGTGTTCATACAGTGGAATAACATCATCCATATGAATCCTAGGAATTTAGTACATCTGACAGTTTCTCTCAACCACCCATAACATTCTTTCCTGTCTCATTGTAGCTGGCAAACGAGAATTCTATAATTGAGTGGTACAGAACATGTGCCCTCCCTGCTAGAAGATGACAGATGGATTATAAAAACTTCAAAGCAGAGCATTTGGAGCACCAGGGGAGAGATAGTGGGTATTTGAACTCTCAGTCTTTACCCAGGAGACAATGGCACTGTGACATGGTGCATATATCAAGGAATGGTGTAACTAGATAGACATAATCTTTCTTTTCAGTACGTATTTAACATTCTGTTACGAACAAGTTTCAGCCTAGCTAAAGTGCAACTCATCTTAATACAAATCATTGTAGCCTGAAAGGCTACATAGCCCCTTTTCCCCCATTTTGGTTAAACTGTTCCTGCATAAAAGTGATTTTAAAGGACACCGGCAGTCTTTATCCAGTCATTTGGAATTGCTCAATTTCATCTGATTCTCTCTTTTTTTCCTATTCATTTCAGTCTCTCTATTTATACAAAGACTTTTTTACACATTTGAAGTTCTGCTGTCTAATGGATCCATATGATCACCCGAATGTTATAATGTTAAGACGCATATTGTAAATCATGTATTAATCACTGTGTACAAACACTGTTCTGTCTGCAGCATTTTTAAAAGTAATATAAAAACACAGAGATAGGGAAACAGAGAGAAATAAGTGCACCCAAGAATATGAATACAGCAATCAGAAATCAGGAAACCGCCTGTTCAAATTTTCCCTCTGCTATCAATTCAGTAGTTGGCCAAGGCAAATTTCTTTCTCCACCCTGTTTTCTATGACATAGAAGTACACAAGCTGAAGTCTCTGAAAAGTCTGTGTGTGGCCCAAACCAAAGGTGTTATCAATTGATAGGTTTTTCTTAATTTGACATTAGACTATACATGATCAGAGAGTAACCATAGTAACTAAATTAATTTTTTACTGCATTTAAATATGTGTCCCCAAACCAGATTTATTTATTTTATTTATTTATTTTATCCTTCTCCAACTTACCAGTATTTCAAATGCAGCCCTGGCATACCATGCAAAGGCCTCTGACCCCCAAAAAGTTAATCCACCTGACACAGAGGATGCTAATACCTTTAGGATTCTTGTAAATAATATACTGTAACATGATAATGTATATGAAGCATCCTGAACATACTGGGTAAAAATTCTACAGAAAGGTTAGATTGTGTTATTATCTGTTAACAAGTTTATCAGAATAACCACCAATACATAATTGCAATGGAACTAGAGCAGACTGAATTCCCACATAAAGTTCAAGTAATCTTTACTTGGTCAATGACCAGCACAAAATAAACAGAGAGACAGACAAATAGAAAACACAAGGCAACAATCCCAGCCTAAAAACATCTCAAGAGAGAGAGGGAAGTAGCATAGCAATATATTATGACACTAAAGTGTATCGATGAGACCAGACTAATTCTCAAGAATTCCATATTAGGACTGTTATTTTATTCAAGGAATTGTAGTCAATTCAGAATATCAGTTTTACTCAATTAATTAGAATGTATTTATATATTAATAAAAAATAATTCCAAAGGTCAGAATGTACATTCTTTTGAGATGTGGCTCAGGTTTCACTGGTCACCATATTAAAAGAAGAAATGTCTACCACACTTATGAGAATTTCCCCAAACTTCTTGCCCCCTTTGAAAAAAGAAAATTGAAAGCAACTTTTCCATCACATTAAATAAGAGACTCCTATGTGTACATTCCCCCTTGAGTGGGTCTGCATTACTAACATTACCCTATTGCACAGCAAAATCACTTATGGTAAGCTAATATTCTTGAATGAGTTTTTGTGTGACAACTGTCACGTGGAACCACTTGAAAACTCAATGTCTACTCACATTTCTTTGGTTTTGTATATATGCTTTCATTTTAATATCAAGAATGATATACGCATTTGCTGTACAAATGCAGCAGATCCCCAATGCTTCTGGTATTAGAAACATAATGAAACAAACATGTAAGCAATTTTGAAATCCAGGAACGTATTACTGAGCAGCTGAATGTGATGGAGAGCTGGGCTTTCTTCAGGCTTCTTACACTGTACATATAATGTGCAGCTTCCTGCCAACTTTCCAGAAGTCCCCTGGAAAGATCTATGTACTTGGTCTGACACATATGAACATCTACTCAGAGGGGCACCCACCCAATTCTAAAGTTGATCACATATTACATCCTGCATGTATGTGAAGGAAGAGTTTTCCTGTGCCTGTGTGGTTTTTTTAATAGGAAGTTGGAATGCCTCCGAAAGAAAAACAGAAGCAAGAATCACCAACCCTGTGTTTGTTTTTTAATACAAAACAAATTGTTGGGAATAATACAATGATCCTTTCACAGTTACGCTGTGGGGCATTTTGGTTTTTTGGTCTTATAACTACCAGCAGTATGCTTACTTCGCTTAGCAAACGCAAGCAAAGAAAAAGGCGGTAGAAAGAAAAGAATTGGAAGGAAACTTGCTTTAAGAACCCTCCTTTTTAAAGTACATTTCCACAATTCCTTCTCCTCTCTCCCCCTCCCTCTCAAGTTATCTTCTGCCATCCTGGAATGTAAACAGCACAGGAATAGGCAGAATCTTGAATTAAGCATTTTGATTGCATTTTTTTAGAAGTAATCTTCAAAGAATGTACATCTTCGAACAATGTAGCGACTCAACTAAGGAGCTTGCAACTACTTGTATAACCAAACAGGTCATGTCTATTACTTATTATTATCAGTTGATCCCTGCAGAGTGACAATAGACCACAAAAATATGGAAGGGCCAGTTTCTGGTTGTCTTCCTTTAAAAAAAAAAAAAAAAAGTTCCTTTAGCAGAGTAAATAGGATAGCAGTGTGCTTATATGGAAAATAGGCAGAACCACCATAGCATTTCAGCATTTTCCAGGGTTTTCATAGAAGACCACACTGCAGGAATCTGTCACTCGGCCTGCCATTAATACTCAGTTGGGTAAGAGGTAGGAAAAACATAGAGATGCATTTTTTTTTTAATGGTCCTACAAATAATCTTAACAATATTAACTGCTCAGATAGGATTGCTTTTCATAAAGATACAGTATGTGTATACACGTTAGAAGGAATCTGGTAGTACCTTTTCCAACTAACACTATTAAAAGGTAGAAGCTTTCATGAGCTGCAGCTTACTTCATCTGCTCAAAAAGACTTATGCCTTTCAGAAAAAAATTGTTAGTCAGAAAAGGTGCTACCAGACTGTTTTGATTTCTGACTCACCATAGACAAACAGAGAGCCAGGATGGTATAGTGGTTAAGGCATCAGACTGGAAACCAGGAGACCATGTGTTCTAGTCTTGCCTTAGACACAAAGCCAGCAGGGTGACCTTGAGCCAGTCACTCCCTCTCAACTCTAAAAAGGCAAGGGCAAACCACTTCTGAAATCCAAGAAAACCACAGGGAGTTTTGCCCAGGCAGTCATCAGGAGTCAATGCTGACCTGAAGGCGCACACACACACACATAGACCAACTCTGCTCTCCTTCTTTAATGTCTGTGTGTCTACATGTGTCTATGTAAAACCACCTTTCACCTTGAAAAACCTGAAGTCCATGAGGTAAGATGAGGCAGGAATTCTTGCCAATGGAGGAAAAGACCAACCACAATTCCACCAAGATGGACCATTACTTAAAAAATATATATAGTTTTATTGTGCTTTCAAATGCAATAAAATGCAAGCCTTTATTACCATCAAAAATCAATTTATACATTTTAACTATACTGAACAAAGGCAGAAATAAATTATCTCAGATCTCAGGTACAGTCAACATAATGGGATCATACAGAAGTCCAGAGGCAGAAGTCCTGGAAAAGACCTGCTCATCTCAGGGCACAACACAAGCCTCAAATCCAACATTTTAAAATCCAAAAGTCAGGGACAGAAGTTTGGGACTCTCCATCCAACCACATGTAACTCTATGTTATCTGCATACCATGCATTGACCCTATGATGTTATTTTACTTCAGGATAAGTAGGCAGACTCCTGATCCAGATTACAAAAACTGCCCTAGAGAGAAGGATTAAACTTTACTCTTGAAATCCCATCCAGTATGTGGGAGCTAAAAGGGGAGACATCAATGGATCTCAGTCCACCATGATCCCTCCCTTCCATTTCTGTATCTGATAACCTTACATTATTGTTGGTGCATGAAGATACTCTATTTTGAGTCTGCAGGTGTTTCTGCTTACGTACGGCTAATCTTTGCCTGGCTCTTTACGTTCATGTGTAAATTCAGTGTCTTATTATATGATCTGGCTGTAGTTCAACTAATATACAAATTAAAAAACCCCAAAAGATTAACCAATAAAACAATGGTAGCGCAATGTTTATCTTTGAAAAGTGGTGTAATAGGCTCTCTTTGAAAGCCTTTTCAGAAATGAAAAGCAGAAAATAGTATTTGAGAAATGTCTAGCATTTCTAATGTTAGAGACTGTGAGTTCTAGTCCCACCTTAGGCATGAAAGCCGGCTGGGTGCCTTTGGGCCAGTCCCTCTCTCAGCCCAACTCACCTCAAAGGGTTGTTGTGGTGGGGAAAATAGGAGGAAGAAGGAGTATTAGGCATGTTCACCGCCTTGAGTTATTTATAAAAATAATAAAGATAGGATAAAATATCTTTAAAAAAAATAGCACGTATCTAGAAAAACACACAAGTAGTCAATAACACAATTAAGACAACATCAGTAATATACAATATTGGTATTATCCACTGAGGCACCTAAAACATAGTCTATTTAACCAATTTAAAGTGTCTAATTTCAATATTGCTCAGAGTCCTCCATGTTTGAACCTCACAATACCTTGCTGATACAGTGCACAAGATAGATGAATAATCTCATTGTTTCCAAATTTAACACCAATTCAGAGTACAAAGCCAAACAGGTCCAGTGAGACAGATCAGTATTTGTACCCTCAAAGCAAATCAACTGAACTCTATAACAGGAGCTAATGTACCTAAGTAAGTTTCCCAAGTAAGCTTATTGAACCTATGATACATGTTTGTTTGGGGACAAGAAAGTCAGAATATGAAAGATTCTGCCAGTAAGGGACTGAGAGAATACATTAGCTCCTAAAGGACATCAACTACAAAATGGGTAATACTTCTGTGCTCAATCCACAAAATGAGCCACATTAAGTACATATGCCAGAACTAGGCCTTTCCCTAGCAGATGGAACATCCTCTGTGATGCCTCAGGATTCATCTTCTCTTCCTTTCTCTAGCAATTATAAAACATTTATACTATTAATATGCAACGTGAACAAAGAAAGGTTTGTCGTGAATACATTTTATCATAATTGCAAAGACAGAGGACTTTATTAAAAGGATCCACAGGGGAGCCAGCATTGCTTGACTTCATACTGCCCAATCATTAATTTGGAGGTTGGTCCCACTGACCCTTCTCATTTGAAATTCCTGCGAATGTCTAAGGAAGATCCTTATACTCATGATTACCCCTCATACAAAGAAGATGTTATTCTGTCTTGAAAATGCTCTTTTTTTTTACTTGTAACTATTAAGCCAACAAGATCCACACCACTTTATGTTATTGATTTTCCTTTCTTCTTTGTTCTATTGTTCCCATCGTCTTTGCAAGAATATGGACATTAACTTACACAGTAAATGTCACTTAGAAATAATTATACACATTTAACGAGGGAAAAAAAGTGTATTCCTTTGAACAAAAATACCATCCTAAATCTAAACAGCTCTGATATAGTATATGAATATGATCCCATAACTCCATTATTCCTAAATATCTAAAGGACTTCTGCATAAACTGGGAACATCACATTGTTATACTTAAAGTTTTCCTCTTTTGTTTTCTCTGTTTTATGTAAACTCATCAGTTATTGGTGCTTTGTGGCTCTGCCTTACTTCCTTCTTGCTACTGTATACTGAATTCCTCATTCTTCAATGCATTCGTGAACCCTGTACCTACACCACTGCATCTCATTTTTTCCTCTCCATTTTCCTCTATTCCTACAGTGGTGAAAACTATCCTCAGTATTCCTCCATTAAATCTTATCACTTCCATTCATTTGTCTAGATTAAAGTTTTCTCAACAAGGATAAAGTACTTCAACACAGCACAAAAAACAGGCGCCAAACAGGAGCCAGTTTAGAAAATAATCAAACCATGTGTACAATTTTTGGTGAGATTTCAGTCCCTCAGATATATTTTAATGTCTAAATATACTAAGTTGAAGTTTCCTTGTATATACTGTAAAAAGTTAACATAATAGGGAAAACCATCTCTAATTAGTCTAGGCTGGCCACTCATTTCATGTTTCAAGGAATTGTTCCTTATCTAGGAATAAAGTTAGTTATCCTTTTCAAGTTAATAAGGAATGTAGTTTGTTCTTTTCTTTTCTCATTGACCTTCTGAAAGATGTACCAAAAATGCAAAAAAGCAACTGTAATCTAACCTGTCATCTATTTCAATTATTTGATATGTTAATGTTGCATTTCAGAATTGCTATTATTCTTTTTTATAAGGTAGTATCCAAACTAAATACTTATGAAACAGCACCACTGAAGTCCATAAGAACCCTAACCCTAAGTCATCACAATCAACCTAGGTTCATTAATTCCAGCAGAACTTAGTTCTTACAAACTTAATCTGAATGCCACTGGTGAATTCTTGAAATAACTTACTGAGAAAGGCAACAAATAAATAAATTAAAATACATGTAACATATTACTGTGTCATCTAACATAAGTCACATTCTGACACATGTATTATGGAATTTTATTAATATCTAATAATGTGTCCACTTCAGGTGGAAAACTTAGGTTAACCTTGATGCCAAAACAGCACCATTCCACATGTGGAGTATCAAAGATTCTGGCACGCTTTCAAACAGGTGATTCTTGTGTACATATCCAAAATGGTGCACTCTTGGATATTTAAATCAAGCTTTAAATATTAAAACACATTGTAAAAGGTTGTTTCCCTTATTTTCAGAACAATAACAATGATTGCTAACATGAAGGCCTCCAGTTGCAGACATTAGAGAGACATTTATGAAAGGACAAAAATGCACCTGTAGAAGCAGGAAATCTAATCAGAGTTAAATCTATAGATGTGTTACATATTTTTATGAAAGTAGGAACACTGACTGCTTTGTTTCTCCCAAATGCTAAGGCAGATATTTGTTATTCATGGAGGGTGAGAAGCTATTTTGGCAAGAAGATTGTCAAAACAGGTTATATATAAAGATATTTCCTGAAAAAATATACCTATTATTTAGACTGGATCATGCATTAAAATTCCAGATATTTTACAAAATAAAAATGCTTGATCGTATTACAAACTCAAGAAATAAACTAAAATGAGTAAATTAAGATGTCTGAAATAAGGATTTTAGATGGAAACATTTGTTCATACCCCATTCAGTCAAGTAAACCTTTTGAAAAACATTGTGAAATTTTTGCTCCTTATACTTATTTTTTTTTTTATCTTAAATCACAACTATGCAAAATGGGATTTCATTAGGTGACTATTAAGACTGATAATATTTATTATTGTTATTACTACAATGCATCATTTTAGGACAATTGGAATGCTAAATTAAAACAGTTTCATCTCTCATACATACTATACTGAAGGATGGGGAAAAAAAACTTTATCTCACTTCCAAGATGGACAGAGCTTCACAACATTAGTTTGAGGGAAAATGTGATTCTGGAATATAATGTGATTCTGGAATTATCCATTCATTTCGGCATTTTCCTTTGTTTATCTTTAATGAAACATAAATTGCCTTTTTAAAAAACCCTTTAGGAAATTCAGTATAAAATGTAAAAGAAAGTAACACTTAGCATGTATACTTAACATTATTTCAGAATATTGACCTTTACGTTCATTGTCTTGCAGTGACATTCAGAAAACTAAACAGTAAAATATTCTTTTTGTTCTTTCAGTGCATACTTACGAGATCTGTAGCTCCTAATCTGCATCAGAATTTAAGGAAAAAGGCTGGATTACTTCACTTGGTGTTCTGGAGGAGTTTAGAATAGCAAATAGCACAAAGCAGCCCTTAAAATCCCAAACAATGATCTCTAGCCATGTCTCTAAGAGTACATTTATAAATTATGCTACTTTACCTTACTTTGTGAAACACAACTCCAGATCTATTTGGATTCTCCGCTATCAAATTCCTCCTCTATATTTTTGAAACCCAAACCTCAATCAAAATAATAATTTCAGTAAAAATTTCATTCCACTACCAGAAAAACTGGTGCTCAAACTCAAAAGTCAATGTTATCTGGAAATACTACTGTTACAAACACTAGTTTTAGAAACATTCTACATCTTGGAATTCACTAAACAGTAAATGAGTTGAGAGCCAATGTGATGTGGAGGGTAAGGGGTTGGACCAGGAGTGAAGACATCCAGGACATCGAGGTCCATCATCAGTTACTGAAGTTCACTGGAGGACATCAAGCCAGTCCTTCCCTCTCAGCCCAACCTATATCAGATTTCTTGTTGTGGGGAAAAATAGAAGGGAGTCTTGCATATGCTCTCTTGGACTCCTTAAGGAAACGCAGGATATAAACCAAATTTTAAAAAGTATTTCTTCTAGGATTTCAAATACAAAAGTGACACCAGATGGTAATTCCTGGGCCAACCCTTCAACTGACTTGAATTATGTTTTCAAGACTCTCATTATAGTGAAAATCGTAGATGAATTAAACTGTTTAAAAGCTGGGATGATTGTTTCACTTTGCTACATCTATGTTTAGGTAACAGATACTAGCCCAAGATTATGGATGATAAGGTCTAATTCGGCAAAAATTGCCAGCATGTGGCTACTGCTCAGAGAACAACAGCTTTTAAATTGCCACATAAATACTTGCATTCAGTTTATTTGGAAAAGTGAAATAAAAATGGTTTGGGATGACTCCTTTTTTTCTCTTTTCTTTTGATGAGAGAGGAAATTGTAGAATTGGCCTAGTGTCAGCTAAGGAGAAGATGCATTGCCGTGCCTCAGAGAAAACATTTCATTGCAGGAGTGCTTCCCAACTCTTTGCACGTTCCAGGGTGCCACAGCTGTGCAGTCCCAGGTGCAGGTACTGCAGATGTCACAACCATGGAAGTGAGATTAAATGGAACAGACTCAAGGCAGAGAGCCAAAAAGGCATTTCTCAAGCGCTCTGCTCACAGACCCTTTGGTTTTTAAGACAAAAGGGTCCGATATTAACCTAGAGTCTCAACGCAGGACATAAAGCTAGAATGTCAAGGGATCATAACTAAAGAAGGATGTTTCTTACACTAGGAAGATGGGATGGAATCCACATTATCTAGAAACACAACTTAGCCTGGCATATAACAGGGGCTGTTTGTTTTTTAAAATGTTTAACTTGTTCCAAGCCTTTGAGAAACAGTACAATAGTATCAAATCAACTGCTTCAGCACCTAGACAAAAGGAAGGGATACTTAAAATTCACAATTCAAGACCATTTTGGAGTGCCTTCCAACAGATACTCTAAACCAGCAGAAGTTCTCATGTCTGTTAAGAGCTCCTCTGAGCTGAATTTGTTATCAAATCAGTATTTGTGCTCACTTACCCTCTCCTACTTGCTCTTTGACAAGTGGTGCACATAAGTCTAAAATGTGCTTTCAGGAGCATGGTCAGGGTTTTTGTGTTTTGTCTGTACATATGAAACATTATCACTTATACATGTTTGGTATTCAAAGTGGTGTACAATCTTCTGTTGATTTGTAATATGCATATAATATTTGGATATAAATGTGTGCGCATAAGTATGTGTGGATGGATAGATAGACATAGATAAAACTTCTGAATTATCTGATGTTGTACTAATATAATACTTTTTGATTAGCCATTAACCGTATCAGAATACAAAATACAGAACAATAATAAGACCATGTGTTGCAAAATAGAGTAAAAGGCAAAACTAAAAGGAAATGCAAATCATATTTCTGTATCACCCCTACAATTAACCCCAATCAGATCCACATATGCAGTTCTCAATATATTAATCACATAAATAGTGCTTAAAGTTAAAAACTATGCAAAATATGCTAAGCTATACTAATTGTGAAAAAATGACTTCAGTTCCTACAGAAACAATAGATAGTGTATGACTGTTCTGCTTCTAATGACCATGACCCTGAACTTATGTTGGACCCCAAGTCTGCCAGCTTTACGCATCTTACAGAAGGTGCATTGTTTCCCTGAACAAGAGATATGACATTTTCCTATGTGCTTCTTCTTTTCCTGCCTGTTCTCTTTCCTCCCTCTTCACAGAAGGCACAGAGATGGTTCACAGAGGCCTGGCATAAAGCAAGGGAGTTACATGAGCTTTGCCATTTGGCAATTCATGAACACTTTAGAAAAACACTCCAGCAATTCGACATTGCACAGTCATTCAGGGAGCATGGTACAGTGCATCAAATGGAACAGGCTAGTTAAACTATGCAACTCTTGAGCTGTGCCCTCCATTAAGCGTAATTGCATTATCTGACAAAAAATCAATGTTCAGATGACACTCAAGAGTCCCAACAGCTAATTCTGGACTGAATGAGCCAATGAGTTGACTTTTTCCATGAAGTTTTATGCTGTGACTAAGTCTCTGAAGCAGATTAAAAGTTTTGGGAAAACAGTCCACCTGGTTCAAGGGATTCAGTTGCTAGATTTAGATGTCAAGGACAAGGGTTTAAATCTACCCTCAGTTAAGGACTGGTCTCCATACTGAACTTCCTGACAGTCTGCATTCAGTAATGTGAATAGTGAATTCCAACCACAATAGATCTCTCTCTCCACTCTAATCCCTAGTGCATATTGTCCTTCTTGCTCATCTCTCTCCTTCTCCCCAACCTCTCCAAGAGCAACTTTCACATAATGGAAGAAGATTGGATATCTGTCCTATTCATCTTACATCTCAAAAGACCTATGTTCAGTTGAGGAATTGATATTGCTCATGAGGGCTGTGTCTCATGAACACGGCCATTGCTGTAGTTTGATGCCCCTTTAAAAGAAAAGGAAAGAATTGTTACTCCAGCTGAAGGGGAAGAAAGGTGAAAGAGATATTATGAAACACAAACCTTTTAAAATGTGTTTCAGAATGACATTGTCACAGCCAATTCAAATTGCTATAGTTTGGAATCCAAGACCCAAAGGTAGAAAAGCCAATGACTAATAAGGTTATTTCTCCAACAATATGGTGAAAGGGCTTCCATACAATGTACCCACAGACTCCTCTTCTTTCTCGCTTGTCTCAGATTCATCCATTTTCTGCACCACAAAAAAATACTGATATTGGAAAATACAGAGACACACACAATAAAGAAACTTTGAAAGAGTTGAGAACATCACTTGTGCAAAATTTCAAGTTTAAGTCAGAGAAACTTAATAAAAAAGTTCATACCAAAACTCCAGAAAGTTTACTTTCTATATAGTTCTTATGGTTATTGCAATTGGCCTTTGTGTAGGTTAAACAGCACCAACTATCACTGATCTTGCAGGATCTGGAAAGTTCATGGGTCCACATGAAGAACAAGGAGAAGATCTGACCACTGGCCTTTGGCCCTGAAGTTATGAAGACTGGCTAACCAACCTCTGCCTATCCTTTGAGCACAGCCATTTAAAGAGAGACCCTTGCCATGAATGTCTGCAGGAGGAACATGTGACATCACTTAATCATTTAAATAAAGACATCATGATGCACATTATGTCATCATGATCTCTATGAGATAACTATGCAATATGCACTAACATATTTCTCATAGACACTAGAGCAAAACTGGTTTGGCCGTGTGACACCAAGTGTGGCTCCAGAAACAGGGCCTTGTTTCTTCTTTATACACATGAAGTCATTGTAGTATTAAAAGACCAGCACTGTCAAGACTGTACCCATTCAACCCTTAAGGGAAAAAAAAATTAAAATTAGAGTAAAAGTTAAGGAGTAAGAAATGTTGTTATCCAGTGATGACATTCAACTTTGAGCAGTCATTAACCTTTGGGGATGGCAAACTGTAGCACAAAACTTAGCAACCTAATATGTATGATGAACATTTCTGTCTGCTATTAAATAAGGTACATAAAAGCCATCTGAGTGCCCCAGGAGTTTTGATAGTAGCAGAACAATAAGAGTAGCACCACTCTCACTGTAATGCAAGCGGTGTTAAGAAGATGAGATTTAAAGATTCCACTTGATCAGGCTCACATGGACAGACGTGATTTTTCATTAATGTTTTCTGAACATGCCTTTCCATTGCTGCAGTTGGACTAGAAGATCATTTTTTTTTATTTATATTTATTAAAAGTGTTCATATAATAAAAAAAGAAAAGAAAGAAAAACAAAAAGTTAAGAAATATATAAATGACTTCTGACCTTTTCAACAGATAATTACAATCTTATTGTCCTCCTCCCTCTTAAATATTTTGCAAATCCCCTCATTCCCTTATTTAATCCACATCTTAATCTTCAAATCCATAAGTCATCAATTCATTTTTTGAAAAAGCCCATATGAAAAGCCCATATAAGGTTTCCAGTCTTTCAAAAAAAAAAATTGTTATTTGTTCTCTGACCAAACAAGTCAGTTTTGCCATTGCTGCAAATTCTGATAGACTAGAGGATCATGATACTACTGCTTCATTTTTTTTAGTAAAACTAACTGAAAATCCAATGTATCGGTACTCTGCAAGGAGGAAGAACCTGTAGCTCTCCAGATCTTTCTAGACCTGGAGCTGCTCCAGCCAACCAATCAATGTGATTCGATATATTTTAAAAATGTGTCTTTCTATTTAGCATGAAGGAGGAGGCAATAAACACATACTTTTCTTTTGATGATGCATGTCATTTAAGGTTGATTTAAATAAATCCACAACAGAAAGGTTGGCTGTTTTCAGCAGAGTGGGGGGTGTAATGGATTGTTTGTGGGAATGTTTTGGTGAGTAATATATTAATAGTTTTATAGTAATACAAGATGGCCCAAAGACTTTTAATGCATTCCATTTTTTTTAAAGCATCATGAAGGTGGGTGAGAACACTCCAGTACCTCTGAATTGGTGGAATGCAGGCAATAATATGTTGGTTTGCAATGTAGTCTTTAGAGTAAAAATCCTAGAATAGCATGAGTATGCTTACAATAGAACTGGCCAAAACTGACCAGGACTGTCCTTGCCATAAGCCCAGGATGCTGTTGTGTGTCTTCAAAACAGGTACAGAGTACGCAGGCCAGATTTTTAATCTTCAGCAGATCAGGAAGAAAAGCACGAGTCTCAGAAAGAAAGTTTATTGTGTGTTACTCAATCTGGTAAAGCATATGACAGAATGAATGACGTGAATTATGAAATCCTTGCATGAAAATGGAATTGAAGATTGGTTCCTGAATGCTACAGGAAGGACACATGATGGAAGTTAACCATGCATAAGAATAAATGGAATGCTTAGCAAATGATTCAACACTGAGACAGGTGTAAAACAAGAATGTATGATGTCCCCCTTGACTGTTTAATGTATTTATGGATACACACTTAAGGAATACTTGTGGTGATGTTACAGGTGTATTGGTTGGGAATGTGGATATGTGTGTACTTTGGTGTACTAATTATGCTGTATTGTTGGATAAGAATGTGAATGACTTCCACCAAATGTTAGATCGATTGTACAATGCAACAAAGGGTGTGAATATGAACATTCATGTATGAAAGACAAACCTGTTTATGCTTGATGGGAAAAATAGAATGAACAATTGTCATAATTGTATAAAAGGTTATACATATATGATGAAAAAAATAAGAGCAAGTAAATGAATTTGGATATTTTGGTAAAATGTTTACTAAATATGGGAAAATGGATGTGCAGAAGCTGGTAGAGACTTGGTATATATAATCTTTTGTGAGGAATAAATGTTTGTTGAAAGAAGCAAAAGGGCTGTGTATAAAAGCATGCTTATGCTCACTTTGTTACATGGAAGTGAGAGCTGGATATATTCAGAAAAACATAAAAGTTGAATGTAAAGGGAAATGCAGTACTTAAGTGTGTATGATACAACAAGAAGAGCTAGGATCATGAATGAATGGAAGCTAAATGAATGTGGATTGAATACAAATGTGAATGATCAGTATGAAAGAAGTACGTTGAGGTTTTGTCACAGAATGCGTGAATCGTAAAACAGATGAATGGGTCTAGAGGAAGGGAAAGACTGAGGAAGTCTTGACTGGTGATGAGATCTTCAGAAAGACAGAGATGAGAAGTTTAAAGAAGAAAAGATAATGCACGAAGCAGTGTATAGATCTGGAAGTAAGGATGGCCTGCAAAGTAGAAAGATATGGAGAAGTACTGTGAATCCTCTCAGTGTAATCTATCTATCTATCTATCTATCTATCTATCTATCTATCTATCTATCTATCAATCACATCTCATACCTTTAGTTTCTTTGGCTTACTATTTCTTCCTTTTCTGCACCTTGCATTATTCTTGTCCCAAAAGGGGTAAGATGGGTATGAATGTATATATTTATTTCAAAGTAAAAACTGCATTAAGTGGTTAAGAAATCCAGCCTTCAAAATACGTTAAAAGAACCACAAAATCATTGTTTTGCAAAGTATCTGGAAAGAGCGAAGAATCTGGCATTGAGGTAATCTCATTTTTTGTTTGGAATACAAAAAGTTTCTTGACTTCAGACAAGTGAAAGAATCTGACTCTGGTGCTAATGGCTCCATAGCTCCAATGGTCTTTTTCTTAATTGCTCTCACTATCTCTGCCTGCCTTTAACTATAGATATGTTCTACAGCTAGCAGGTGCATTCGAGTCTCTTTTTCCCTGCAAGGAAAAAACAGAAGTAAGGGATAGTGCAGGTTTTACAAATTTACTTAAGGAATCTCTCTATTTCAAATACACACACACACACACGAACATCTGCTAGACACCAGTTTCTTAGCACTGGCAACTGAATTTTAAAATGCAATTTGTGCCTTATACAGCTAGAGAACTATGTAAGGTATGAATCCATTTATAGTTGCACTAGAATATAAATCTGTGATTTGTCCAATTAAGTAGGCATATTTTGAACCCCAAAAGATTCTTCTATATTATTCCTTGAGCTATTCCAAGTGCTATGCTTCAGCTGAAGATCTGTTCTGTGATCTTCTGTTTTATAGATTCTATAGAACTAGGGGGCATCTTTCTTGCTGATCATGTTTTCCATTTCACAAGGAAAAAAAATCAATTGATGTTTTTACTACTAAAATCTTTAAGAATGCAACTGAACCTTAATGGAAGAAAACTAACGAAATCCTAACTGTCAATCTTTAATATTTCTAAGAAATATATCAATATGTATCCACCATAATGTCCAGCAACTGTTAAGGGAAAACAGAATATTAGAACTGTTTTAAAATTATTATTATTAGTAGTAGTAGTAGTAACAGTAGTAGTAGTAGTAGTAGTATAAGTAATTTGAAGGAATATTCTTTGTTGATTAGGGACTGTTGTTCAGTCCCTCATTTTTGTGAAAATAAAATTATTCCTACTCCACATATAAAAGTCACCTCTCTCCTAAATAATGATCATAACAGGAGGCAATCATACATAGAACTAGAAAATAAATTCTTATGTACAATAACCAAGTAATTAGCATTATCCAAAACAAGGTGCAGCTAGCACTGGAATTTAAGCACAGCTTACATTTAGAAGAGACTGAAAAATCAAAAGACGTTTTGGCTTGACTATGCAAATAAAATGTCTGTAATTTATTTGTGTTGCATAACAGAAATTCTCATGCGTATCTTACAGGAAAAAGGAATCTTCCTAATAAGAAAAAACAGAATAAATTAATTCTAGTAGTTGACAAATAATGCAGTTCTTTGTATAATTGTCTTTTTTATGAAGGTGATAAAGTTTTTGCTTTTTAACTTTGTTGTAAACTGGTCGGGAGACAAATATATGAGAGCAGGTTCAATACGTGCATAAATACATTGATTACTTTCTTTAGCTTGATTCGTAAACTTTGATATGATTGACAAACTTTAACGTATATTCCACAAAAAAGGCCTCTGTGATTCATACCAACTGGTTTTTTTACCCTTCTATAAATACATTTAAAAGTAGCTTAATAAAATGGTAAGCTAATTGTAAAGTTTTGATGCCTTTGTCATAATTCAGAGATAATATTGGTTGCAAGGATGACCCAATAGGGGTGCTATTGACCAGCTGTTGCTCTCTGACCCCACATGTCAACAAGAGTAGACTGCAATGACTCTATTATGCTTAATCCAGTTGCTTTTCCAACAGGAACTGAAGAAAGGAAAGAAAGATTTACAGAATTCATTCCAAGATTTGTTGTTTGTTCTGAACTAAGTTGGGGGGGGGGGGTTACATGAAAAATACATTGGTCAGGCTAGCTTACTGAACTATGAAAACATCACCTAAAGAAATTCTTATAAAGGACACATTAATGAAATTTCAACATGGCGCAACATCAAGGCCTGGCACAGAGTTATGAAATGTTACATTTCTCTAATTAGAAACATTTGGCTTGGCTAAAATTTGTGAAGCTTTTGTCCAAACAGGACAAACTGGAATAGAAAACTATCCAACATCAAATCAAAACAGTCCCATTACTACCCCCTTCCCATCTCAAAAATAGACCATGAGGCATTTAAACAAAGGTACCAGAATATGCATATATAAGTTGAGTTGAAAGAGATGCTTGAATGCATGTTGCACAGAATGAGAATGTCAAACATCAGTTGGACTGAACTTGTTTCCAAAGCCGTCTAATCTACTTTATATAGTTGCAACAGCCGTACAAAAAAACAACTGTCAATGTCGTACTTCAAAGTGTATAGAGAGTAAGGGAAATGGCTCCCAGATCTGTATATACGTGGATGTTTAAACATGCATATGATAATTTAACCACACATTTGTCCTGATTTAGAAACTGTTTGCATAGTGATTTGCAGAATGTTTCCAACTTTTTTGTCATCTTAGCAAGCGTAATTTTACTGGCAGTAAGAGAATTTTAAACAAATTTTGTGTTCACTATAGAGTTTCCAATACTTAAATGTTCCCTGGCTGTTAATAGACCTTAGAATTTGCCAGTGTTGGTCAAGCATTTTTAAAATAGAGCTTTAGTCTAAACCAAATGTCATCTGAAATTGAATTATTAACATGATACAAGATTGGTCCACCGACTTCAAAGCTAGACACAGTGAATAACAGACCAACTGAACAAAACAGATTCAAATACTCACTAAAATTTCACAAAAGTTTATCTCAAGGCAATTTAATAATTTTCACCAAAAATCTTGACCGAAAAAGAACAGATATCAGAAACATTCAGTGGATTCCTTTGGTTCTGGTGTCTATGAGAAAAGTAAAGCAGGAAATTGCTAATTGGGGAAAGTTTTGCTATGCCTCCCAGAAGTGGACAATGGCAAACCACTTTTGTGCTGTTGCCAAGATGCATCGTGAAGTCATCAGGTCTCTACCTCAACTTGAATGAGACATCAGCTTTTTCTCTAATAGCATTTTTATATATGAAAAAGAAAATTAGAGTTTATCTTGCCCTCTGAGTTATTAAATATGTTATTAAGGATGGCAAAAAGAAAGTCAAATGTAAGTTCCAGCCAATCCAGTAAGTTTCATGCTTAAATTACAAGTATTTTCACTGCTCTGATTGAAAGACACTCTAGATTAATTTTATCCCAAATCTAGCCTTACATTTTACCTTGATGACAAGTGAGTTGTGAATTATCCTAAACCGTCCAATTATCTTGCTAGCTAAGTGGTCCCATGTAAAACTCATCACTATTTTGAGCTCTACTGTCCCCACACCTCACCATCATTGCTTCCTTCCCAATCTAAACAGATTCCTGGAGAAACCGTATGTTCTGCACACACTTTTCCAGGATAGTAGCTGCTACATACAGATTTCCATAATGTCAGATTCATACTAAGATGAATCACATCCAAAGCAAACACACAACACCCCAAAAGAAGCTACTGCTTACCTACACTGAGCATTCTTTCCTTGAAAGTAAGAGAGGGAGAGAAGTTAATATATGAACTATATATAATTAAAGATGTCAGCAAATGTTGAATTTGAGATAGAAGCCAGTATGATATGAACAGATAATAACATGGTGCTGCAGAGGAGTTTACATTTTTATCAGCATCTCAGATATGCCTTGGATTTGGCTGCTTCCTAAGTCAAATCATGTTGGTTTCGAGAAATTTTGTGGCTCTGAGATAAGTCAGAATTCTTTCCAAAGGGATCAGAACCAAGTGGATCTTCCTGAAATGTTGAGAACAATTTGACGCTTAAGAGACTAGAAGAACCAGTTTCTTCATTAAAAACAAAAACAAAAAACAGGAACTACTACTAATTCCCACTATTTCCATTTCTCTTTTCTTTACATGCCAGGAAAACGCTGGGTGGGGAGTACCATGTTCCAGCTACAAGAAGCATCTCATCAAGGTCTCTCCAATCCTATTACTTTTAGAAAGGGAAATTGTGTTTCATCAGAGCAAGAACTGTTGATAGACTGGTGATTGTGTGATATCTTAACTTCTTCGAACTTTGCAGTAGGGCTGTACAAAACATTCAGAAGGGATGTTTCACAAAGGGTGTTAGCATG
Source organism: Python bivittatus (assembly GCF_059951505.1). Classification (NCBI taxonomy): domain Eukaryota; kingdom Metazoa; phylum Chordata; class Lepidosauria; order Squamata; family Pythonidae; genus Python; species Python bivittatus. The sequence continues at coordinate 13,239,855 of NW_028277042.1, forward strand.
AATGAAGAGTCCCTCTCATGTAGCTGCTTCAAAGACTATCCCTGATTGCCTGCCTGTGTATACCCACAGGCAACACTTTTGTCAACACTTCCAGTAAAGTGACAGAGCTGGCCATGGATCCAGTTGCTCAGACAGCAGGAGACAGCCTTTATAGCAGCCACATAACCCTTCTGGATGGTCCAGCTTCCTTAACGCTTTAAGGAGCACCACTATATTCATCTACTTTGCAAAGCACCTCTTTCAAATGTTCTTCACAGATCAACATCATGATCCTTTAGTAAAAACTTTTGCTTTCCATTTTAGCCCATTTTTTATCATGCTGGTTCTTCTTCTAAAAGTTAAACTATGCTTATTTTTGTCCCAAGACAAAAAACAAAGGCTTGTTAAAACTTAGTTAAATAGGCAGTGCCCGTTCCCTTCCCCCCAATATTAGCCTTAAATATTGTTAGATGTTTATTTGGAATAAAGTAATGTGATCATTCTTTAGTTCTTTTCCTAATATGCTTATGAGAGACAGCAAGAGAGAGTACTTCATTATTATAATTATATACTTCACTGCTATGACTCACTGTTTTCTCTTTGTCATATGTGGAGGTTTTATTTAATTTGTTGCATGCAAATTTTATTCCACATACACATAACCACACTACTGTGACTTACTTAGCACATGCCTCTTAATCATAATAAAATATACTTTAAAACATTATTACTTAGAATTCGTTACCAATGCCACCACAGGTCACCCATCCCTAAGGTGTGGACTAAGGGTGGTCAACCATTCTGCCTTGTAGCTTTAGTTACTTTTAGGTCTCTGATGGAGTTTATAATCCCAAATTATAAGCAGCTGTCATACACCAGCTTCAGCAGGACAGTGTCCTTCCTGAAAAGCATAGTCAAAGAGAATGTGTTCACTAAACTACAACAAACAAAGCAACTTAATCTCTGAAGATATATGCCCTTCTATTCTACTCAGCACACTGCTGGGAAAATTAATAGAAGCCAACCAACTTTGTTCTGCAGGTCTACTTCCAACAAATGAATAATTGAATTGTCTCTTGGCCAGAATTTCCAACCAATCCTGAAGCTCTCAGCTCACTAACCAATCATGTGTAACCTTTTAACTCATATGTTTTACTCTCCATCTTGTCCTTACATAGGGAAGGACAAATTCTCCCATTTAAGTTCAAATTCTAAGGCTACCTCAATTGTCTACATCCAATGAAAAGGGGCAAAAGTAGCCTTCTGGTTATTTGGTTATAACTTCACTTTACAAAGTTGAAACAAACAGAGAAAAAAATAAAACAATTGAAGGAACAGCCCTTCATCTGCATTAAGAATAAATTCCATAAATCTCTTTTCATGAAAGTATGGCAGGAAATGTGTATTTTTCAAGGGATAACACTTTGGTTACTGTATCCAAGAATAGTTAAGGCAAAGCCTCATAAGTGACAGGGTTGGAATAAGGCTTTTGCCATATTTGGGGAATAGATGACCCTCCAAGTGTTGCTGAATAACAACTCCAAGTTTCTCCAGCCAGTATGGCCAACATCTGGAGGTCTATAGATTCTCCATCTTTCATCCATAACACTGACCATGTGATCTGTAATTAAGCTAGGCAAAAATCACTCTGCTATATGAAAATCAGGAGTCTGGTGGCATCTTTTAATACATGTTATTAAAAGGCACAAACTTTCATGAGCTACAGCCCACTTCATCAGAGGAATGGAGAAAAGCTTATGTATTTTAATAAAATGTGTTGGTCTGAAAAGGTGCCATCAGACTCCTTCTGATTTTTGGTTACCATAGACTAGTGTTTCTCAACCTTAGCAACTTTCAGATGTGTGGACTTCAACTCCAGGAATTCCCAGCCAGCAATTCTGGGAGTTGAAGTCCACACATCTTAAAGTTGCCAAGGTTGAGAAACACTGCCATAGACTAAGACAGCTCTCCTCCTACTAGGCTACATACAATTGTATACTGTAACTATTTCAACTGATCAAAGACTTTCTGTAGACAAAATGCGTTTGAATAAACACAGACAAAACATATATATATTAAAAATCCTGACCCTTGTCTTTTAGCAATTTTTACATAACAAAGTTTCTGGGAATTGTATTTCATTAGGTAGTGGTTTTACTACCAAATTAAGGGTTCAGGAGTAATTAAGCAGCATTATTTTGTTTGCATTGAAGACAGATTTACTATGTGTCACTTCTGACAAAAAAGATAACATTTGATATGGGCAACTGATGATACCAACATCAGGAATATTTTAGTTTCATTCTAAGAACATCAGTGCCAATTTCTGCAAATATTGGAGACTTCAGCTTAAACAGATAATTTTTCAAGCGACAGTTTAAAAACGTAACAAAAAAATAGAAGTCCTTTTCACTACAAAATAAAAACAGAACAGCACTAAGATTTTCAGTATGGAGCTACTTAAAGTAGGGATTCAAATTGGTCGTTTCTGACATAAATCCTTCAGCTCTTCATTTGGTGCCTCTATTGCGTTATGTCCTTAATGCAATGCCAAAGAAAGAAGAAAAAAGGGAAGACAGAACCAGCAAACTCTTGAGCACCATTCAACCTTACTATTTAGTTCCATCACAGAGCTCAGAAGGAAATGTCAATGCACGCCTATAGAGACCGTGATACTGCTGTATATCAAAATGAAGCCTAATCATTGCACATCCTTGCAGATTCATCAATATAAGAACTTTTCAGAACAGGAAAAAGGCCAGCCAGTCTCATATATCAGCCACATTTAGCAAAAGGTTTTCTGCAGCTTTATCATTTCACTGACCATATTCAACCACTTCAGTTTCACTTACGCTGGCAGAGCACTTAATTTTCATGTGTGATCTGCACTTCTCTTGAATATCATACAGAAAAAGGGATAAAGGTGGGGCATGGACCTGCCCCACAGGAAGGAGAAAAAAGATAGTGGGGCAATCCAGTTGTTAGTTTTCACTGGTCAGAAACACTACAAATGAGATATAACTAGAGTGGCATGCTAAATCCAATACTAATAGTACTTCTGAAATGATCCTCCAGTACTTAATGTTACAGGGAATATGTAGGATTGTCAGTTCTGAATATTACATCTTGTGTAAAAGAGAGAGCATGCAAAACTCCTGTTTCCCATTCTCCCATTGTTTTTATAACATCCAAAGGAGTAGCAAGCTGTCACAAATACCTTTCATTTCATAGTTAGTACTGGAAACTACACAGACTTGGAGTCTGGGTTAGCATTTGGATGGCAGATCATTAGGAAATCCCTGGGCTGTAGGCTGGACTGGAAAATTGAGGGGGGAAATCTTGCTTTGGTATAATTTCACCCATTATTTATTGACATCCTTGTACCCCTTGGTGATTTGCAAGGGTTGTAAGCTTCCACTGAAAAATTCCAAGTGATAATGTCCAGCTCTTGATCACATCCCCCAGTTTGCCAATCAACATGCAACAGAGTTGCAGGCATTTGAAATACATGTACTACACCATGAAAATTGTATCAAACAAACCGCAAAGCACCGAAACAACCCTGTTGTCTCATGAGGAGTTGCCCTAAAAGCCTATACCATGCATACCCAGACATGGAAAAAGGATTGAACAAGATGCTTCTTAAATAGAATAAAGGCCCTTTCCATGGTAAATATGTCTGACAGCGTCTCAGCAAAGGGCCGAATCTAATATGTCTGTGCCAAAGTTAAGCTCTTTGGAGAGCTGTTAATTTCTGGGAGAAAACTAAGGATGTTCTTAATTCACTCTTGCTGAAATGAATGGTATTCAGACCTGCTTAACTTTAGCTGGTTTATGTTTGTCTGCAGTACTTTGGCTAAATCATTTTCTGTTGTTAAAAACTTTGCGGTGCATAATGTTCTTTCAGCTAGCGATAGGTTCAGTGAAACTCATACTATTCCAACAATGATTTCCCCCCAACACACAAAAAAACTGCCCATTTGTTTTCTTTTCCTTTTGGGGGGAACCACTGTGACAGCAAGATTCCCATATAAATGCAATAGAGAAAGGCAAATGGACAAACAGATAAATATTGATAGTTGATGAAAACCAGGGCAGAGAAAAACATGCATTAACTATTGATACTCATAATAAATCTGAACCTTCATTCCTCAAACACAAGCCCCATCATATCCAGGCACTTCTTCTAAAACTGAAAGGAATCTTCAAAACAAGTTGTAATATGATTTTATGATCCTCTGTTCAAGGCAATAAAATCATAAATCCCACTATGCATGCCTAAATTAAACAAAAAACAAAATTGCATGCCCATCCCTTTGGAGATACCTGAAGTGACTCTCTAGATTACAGCCATAATACTTAAATATAAAACACATCTCTAACAAAAGCGGTATCATGTTCCTTGGACACAATCTGGCTGTTTTAGTTTCTAATCATGGTTTTGTTCCATAATTCCAGCAACATGACGTAGCTTTCTCTTCCACTCTGAATAATTAGAAATAACAGCAGGGGTCTGCTTTTCAAAAAAAAAAAAAAAAATCTTGGTCTTGGACACCTTCAATTTTCATCAACTCTACTAAAAATATTTTCTATGGGATTATTTTGCTTTAAACCCTGGAGGTGAGGGGGGACTGCCAAATTTCACTTGGGCAGGTGGATCTTTTTTACCTGTTGACCTGAACATTAAATAGGAAAGATGAATTTGAAACACACGCATGCACTTACATAGTTACCTACATACCCAATCACCCAGCTGTGGCTGTGCTAAGGCAAAGCATTATTAAAATTTGCTTCTGCGACACTGATAGTTGCTTCTCTCAGAAGTCTGAGCACAATGGGTAACAAAGTAGAGTTTACAATGTTAACCTTTTCTTAAAAACGATATTTTTCCTTGGTTTGAAGTCTACCACAGACTATCAAGGAAAGTATAAAATATTAGGAGCCAGATTCTAAACCACTGGGGATATTCTGGAATCATTTTCTTGATGTATGTTTCAAGTGTTCCAATATTATGACCAAACAATGCATTTTGATATGGTCCCAGCTGATTTGAACAAACACAGACCTATAAAGACTAATTTTTTCATAATGCACTTTTTAAACACACTAAGCAAGCTGAAATTGCAATCTAGTGAACACCCTGACGAGAAGTAAGACCCACTGAATAGAGTTGAACTTGCTTCTCAACAAGCATGCATAAGAATCTCCTTAACAAGCTTCAACCTGAGATGGGAAGGTAAGTAGTTTACTAGCAATACAGCAGTTACTTTCTCCAAAACTATTCCTAGAGATCCATTTGGTTATTCAGCTAGCCAAGATGCTGACTAGAAAATTCTACACGGCTTTGGTTACCAGAATCATCAGGTTTGTAAACCCACTGTTAGATGTTTGACATTCAGACACTAGAGTATTATAGCAAGGAAATGATAGTATATTTTTTCTCACCTGAACGAAAGATACATTATTAGTTTTAATGTGGATCACAGGGAAAAATGAAAAAAGACACTTCATATCCTGTAGCTAACTCAACCTTATCACTCTAGCAGTGTTTTGGGGTGTTATTTTTCCCACTGAAATTGAGGAAATGGACAGATAGCATCAATTCATTCCAAGATGACTATCAAACACCCATCAAATCAAAAACAGTGTCATGACTAAAGTGTGATTCTCCCCACAGCATTGTACTTTTTTAACTTCCATTTTCCATGCCCACATCCAGTAACTCTCAGTCTTGGACTTTCAACTAGATCTTTCACAAAACTGGAAGACTTACAGCTTTCACTGCTCTACTCTCTCCTGAAGTTACCCACTGTTACAGAAACATTTTATTTCTGAACCTAATGCCCCTTTCTCTTCTTCAACAAATACAGTTTCTCAAGGGATTTTGCTATAGCAAATTTAGCCCTTCAGATTTTTTAAAATCAGAAATATGTGTTTGATTTTTCAGTTTTTCTGTTCTAAAACCACATTGTTCCTCAAGATCCAAAGCAGTAACTTAATGCAAGAAACTTGTAAGTGGGAAGGGAGGCATTTTTAAAATGCCGTTCCGTCCCCTCTGTTTTTCATTAAAGTCTAATTTTAGCCACATCTATCCAGAAATCCATAGAATTGACAAAACAGGTATTTTAACATCAGCAAATAATGTTAAATCATTTTGTTAAGAAATGCTCTTTAAACCTGAGCATGCTTTTGGTTCTTCCTTTTTTATAAAATTCCCATCAATTCAGTCCAGTCCTTTCATATCAGAAGCACCCAGAAGACACCTGTGTGATATCTGACATACATATTACTCCATAGTAACCTTCAGAGAAGGGTAAAAGGGAGTGAGTGGGGGCAAAATTATTTTCATTTAAGGGAAATTTGTGTGTGTTAAGAAAAAGTGCAGTCCTGATAAAAGCTCTGATGGATTTGATGGGTCTGTTCCATTACAAACTCAGTCAACTCAGGTTCACATGGTATGTAAGCAATCCCATTTGTCATCTTTCTTTCCTGAAAATCTAGCAAGTTTGGCTCACAGCATTGCTGCAAAATAGAATCTGTCCTGTAAAGAAGGTGGTATTATTATATCTTTCTTAGATACAAAAGCAGTATTTCATTACTTCTCTCATGAAGATGATGATTTGGGGCAAGTTGCAACCGAGCCCCAGAAAGCTGAACAGTGCTGAGAACTTAAATATCCTGATTGTTAGGACTTTTCCCCCATCCCAGTAGTGCAGGGTATCACTATCAATGTATGTCAAGCGTTCTCCACAAATTCAGTTTCCTAACTTCTGACAAAAGGTTGCTTTTAGGTAGAAATAATTTGAGGGCATCAGTCTAATTCTGGCAAGTCTAACCTAAGTATAAATCTGCTTCCACATGCAAAAGTTTTTAGCATCACAAAACACCAACAGAACAGTAAATAAAAATAAGTACCGAATACTGAATACAATTTTAAAACAGTCAGTGACATTATAACCCTGAAACAATACCTAAAATAGGAATATATATCTGTAAACATTCCTCGCAGTGAGGAAAACCACCAGCTGGAATCCCAAATGATGGAGGAACTTACTTCCTTTGAAAAATTAAAATATTCAGACCAACTAACCTAAATAGATGGATCAAATGGCAGCAGGTATATATTTTCAATTATCTTGAGGCATTTCACTTGCAAATGTTGGGTTTGTGGGGAAAATGTTACATATTAAATATTGTAAGGGGATACACAAACAAGCAGACACAAAATTAGGGGGGAAAAAAACAAATGCTTAGATGATGCGTTTGCTGAGAGTATTTATCTGGGTTCCCCTAATTTTTTTTTAAGAAATCAAGCCCCATCTCAAATTCTCCAAACTGAAAATAAGGACTGCTCGTTACCCTACAGCAACATAAGCTAACGTGAACTTCAGATGCTCAGCAGAAGTACAGATACTACCTTTCTGTGTTTAGGATAGCTATCCTTTGATAAAAGCCCTGAGACGATGCAACGGCTGCCCACAGAAGTGCTGTTGCTTTTGCAAATCTCCAAGCTAGAGAGCTCTCTCTTCATCAGGAAATGAAGAAGTTAATTCCTAGGACGCATCAGGCTTGCAATTGTCAAAGACCAAACATGTCAGTGCTACCATTACCAGCAGATTGGCCAAGCGTTTAATGGTAGAATCTGGAGACATTCACTCTCCACTATCAGAATGACATCATAACTAAAACAGCCTTCAGCAAAGAGAGCCACGCAACAGCACCCCTACTTGCTTTAACACTTTTGATCCCTTGGATCAATTGCATCCCATGCGGGTACACGTACACACACTCATTCACCCCCATGGAAAGGCAGTCTTAAATACCCTACTTTTAAAATAGCAGTTGGCAGATTTGTTTTAAAATCACATTTCCATAACAGTACTTGTAAACAACTCCTCCACTGAAGACAGAGGACAGAATTTCAAAGGCAGCTATCTGCAAATGCCCAAGATTTCAGACATTTCTCAGTCCTCCAATGATCTTTAACTCCTGACTAGTATATGAAGATGGGGGGTGGGGGGGGGAGGCAAGCAATTAGAAATCAACTCATTGGTTTTTGTTTTATTTTTTTTTAATTGCTATCCTATTGGCTTCTTGTCCAATTTTAGATGTTTTATCAAAATCCTACAGATGACCAAATCATTCTGCAGACAGGCAGGCAAATCTGGGAGTCCCTCCGTTCCTTATGAACTATTGGAAGATGACAAGGTCAGACAAAATCCTCCCAGTCCACAACAGTAGCAGCTGAGTATAGCGCCCATTTCCCCCAGTGACCACTGGATTAAGCACACTCTCTCTCTACACACACATACCAACAGTCCAATAGATTCACAACTGGTACAGGCATCATGGCAAGGGGAAACAAAATTAACTTGCATTACTTCCCAGTTGAGGAAGGAATTAAGAAAGCAGAGCAGAGCAAAACCAAATACTCCCCTCCCTTTAAGTCTAAGATTCTTCCAAAGCGCCCCCCCCCTTCTTCGCACAACCTATGCACGCACGTTTGCAGGTCACTTACTTTTCAGTTAGGTCTGACCCCTGAATCATCGTGGAGATCGAAGGAGATGGGTTTGAGGGACCGCTAGAGATTTAGGTTTGGGTTTGCTTTGCCAGCAAGTTTCTTTCGCGGGGGAGGGAGGGGAAGAATCCAAATTATGCAATTCTGCTCCCGGATCGGTAGTGAATAATTCAGGGAAATGGCGATCAGGTAAACGTAGGGATCCAGCACCCTGCACAGGACAGATCTGAGAAGCCAATCGAGTCACCAGTACGGATTTGATCCTTCTTGAAGCATCTTGAAGTTAATTACAGCTGTAAATGTCCATCACCACCAATCTTTGTTTGCCCCCTCCTCCCCCTTTTTTAACCCTCTTATTCAGGTTTACTATTTCAACCTCAAATCAGGCAGGAGTTGAAAAGATGCGGGGGGGGGGAGCTCCCCTCCTTTTGGTACTTGAAGAGCCTTCTTCCAAAGTCTGAACAATGAACAAAGATTGGAGAGATGGAGAAAAAAGAAAAAAGAAAAACAGAGGGGAAGAGTTGCGGCGAGGGGGTGGGGTGGGGGCGAGAGGAACACTTTCCATAGAAAGAATCAAAATCCGGTGGAAGTGGGTAAAAATACCGCGGCTAATATTAAACTAGGGAAGAAAAGCTTCTTCTTTTGCGGGCTCGTTTGCGGAGAGGCGTTCCGCCAATCCCTTTTTAGAACTTTTCGGGGGGGGGGGTCGAGGACGCCACGCTTAAGGCAGCCCGACCATCCTCCTTAGCAGCCCGACTGAGCCCAAAGGAGGCTCCTCAACTTAATGGGGACATTTAAAATAAGCTCTCCCCAACACGCACACACATACACCCGGTCTCTTTCCCACAAACACACGCCTAGAGCAGGAAAAGACCCGGGGGGAATCCGCTCAGCTCAGCTCAGCACAGACGGCCCCTGTTGGAATTACTTTAAACTGCACAGAAGGGAGACGGGGGGGGGGGCTGGAAGGGGGGTGTCCAAAGAGCGCGCTTGGAAAGTGGAGCTCCGGTCCGGCTGGCGGGCAGAGACACGCGTGTGGTGTCCCCGCTTCTCCCGACCAAGGCGCGCTCCTTTCTCTTATCTGAGCCTCCTTGTCTTGGGTCGCGCATCTTGGAGGCGGCAGGCAAACTTCGCCTTCTTGCCTCCAGCCGCCCGCCCCCTCCCCGCCGCCGCCGCCGCCGCCGCCGCCGCCGCCGCCGCCGCAGCAGCAGCTCTCCTGGGCAGCTAAAGTGAAAACGAAGAGCTTGACAACTCACATCTCCGCCTAGACACTACTGTAGACATAACAAGCTCCGCTCGACAAAGAGAAGGGGAGATTCGCAACGATGCCACCCAGGCACCTAAAGGACTCGATCGAGCCCCCTTGGGGATTACAAACAAACAAACAAACAAACAAACAAACGCGTCTTCCACTCCCTCCCGAGGCTTTTGCAATTCGGAGGACCTACCAATGTATTCAATCTCCCGTGGAATTGATGGTATGCCGTCGTCCTCGTCGCTCCCCCTCCCCCCCTTCCCCCAGCTTAATTCAGATCGCGGATAATCCGTGGGAGATGTTTCGCTTTGTTTTGTTCTGTTATGAACTTCTCTCTTTCTTTCTCTTAATGCAACCAATGCTGCTGGTCCCGAAGACATGCGCGCATACACAAATGTGCAAATATTCGCCGCTTTAAAGTTGCCAGCTACCAGGTTCCTTCCTTTCCCTTTTGCCTTGAGGCTTCTTTCTCTTTCGATCTATATTATGAAGCAAAGGCAACAGATGGGCTGGAAGTTAAGAGCTGGAATTTTTCCTACTTTAGCATCAAAGCATTCTCTCTGTCTCTGTGTGCAATTGTGTATGTGTCTCTATAAATATATATACACACTGGCACACACTTAGGGTGTGAGCTTGTATTTCTTAAATAACTTTAGGCCTGCTGAATGAATGAATGAATGAATATATGCATGAATGCATGCGTGCATCTGCGTGTGTGTGTGTGTGTGTACGGGCGCACACACACACACACACACTCTCCTTAGGGCTATTTTCAGACCTTCAAGCTAAAATTCCAGGAAGAGGAGGTGATAGATCCACTAAATTTGTCACCCCGGAGGAATCTCCAACCCTCCCGCTTCAAAATAAAACTTCTCCCACCACCCACCTTGAAGACGGCGCGGCTTCACCTTAATTCACTTGCAGGAATCAATCCGCCTGTGCCCCCCCCTCCCGCGCGCCCGTTTGTTTTGCTTTGTTTTCTCCCCACAACGTAAGTTTCCCTATTAACCTGTTACTTAAAATCGCGCCTTCCCCATGCGCAGGATTTCTGTCTGGCAGGTGCCTGCTTTCCATTCCGGGGAGGGGGAGGGGGAGGGGGAACCTCGGGCACTCTCCACCCCCTCCCCCCACCTGAGTCTTCCTAGTTTTGCTAGAAAGCTTTTCAACCGCTCTGAAAGACAAGTGCAAAGCGGTCCCCCCCTGCCCCGCCCCGCGCCGGCCTGTGAATGCAGGACGCTGTATCCAAAGCCTGTCGCCCGGGCGCACTTCTGGCTGGAGGAACCGGGGGCCGATTAGACGGAGCACAAAATGGCATTGCTGGCTTAAACTCCCCGAGAGCGCGGCAGAAGTTTTGAGACCGGCTAAGCTCAAGGGAAATGGCGTTGGGGTGGGGGGAAGGTACACTTCGGTCGCGACGACCTCGGGAGGGACAGGGAAGGGGGCTTCTCCTGCCGCTTGAACGTTTCCATTTGGGTCGACCACTAAGCCATCGCCTACAAAGGAATCTAACCCTCTTCGCCAAACCGGGCGAGGAAGAAGGCACTTTTGCAAAACTTTACATCGCACCGAGGCTTTTATTTAAAATTTAAAAGTGACACTTCCCCTCCCACCCCAAAGTTTCTGGGCAACTTTAAACGCGGGGCTCCGAAGAGGCGCGATCTGAATTCTTCCTAAATCCTCCCTCCGCGTGATTAAAAGCCGGCTAAAGTCTGCCTTTTCTTCTAGTCCCCTCTCCCCCCCTCTCCCCGAATCCCTTGAAAGTAACGGATTTTAAAAGGAGACGGAGGGAACGCGCGGGCTGGCTCGCCGGCGCTCGCTCTGTCCTTCAGGCTAAGTTCTATAGCGCCATGCAATGGCTCCTTTGCCTCCCTTCATTCTGGCTTCGCTTTTTTTTCCCTTGACAGCCTTTGCTTGCAAACGTCACTGCTATGGATATTTAATTATACTGTATTTTTTAATCACGCAGGCCCCGTTGCGAGGATGCAAAAAAACCGGGGGGGGGACACAATTACTCCTAACTGACTTTGATAACGTGGGGCGGGGGGGTGCGCGTCCCTACTTAAAAATAATCCTCATCATCATAACTCTGCGATCCCTCCTCTTTCTTTCTCTCTCTCTCTCTCTCTCTCTCTCTCTTGTTTTTCTTCCAAAAGGAATAAATATCTGGAGGGGAGGGGGAGGAGGAGGACCCATCGCCGTCCCTTTTGTCTTTCCTTACCTTCCCATTTGTTTTAAAGCAAAGCGGAGAAAGTCTTGCACGTAAGCGAAGCGTTGTAAAAGATTGTGTTCAATGAATAATGAGGCATATCCCCACATGATTGACTTGATCATTTGCTCGGGCTGGGAACGGGGGGGGGGGGAGAGGGAGAGAGAGAGAGAGAAGAGAGAAAGTGGCCAAGGGGAACTCTCCCAGATCCACCGCTCGGCCTGGCTCTGCTCGATCTTGGGAGCCCGTCCGAGGACCAAGGAGGTCTGGGGCTCCTTCGCTTTCTCCCCCCAGGATTCCCCCCCCCCCTTTTTTTCCTTGATAGCGATCAGGCAACCTCGCAAGACATTCCCGACTCCCGGCTCGGGCTCCCCCTGCTCGGGTAGGTGAAATGCATTGTACCATTCAAAAAAAGAAAAAAAACACTCCATCCATTGTCGTCTTGGCGTAATTCACAGCAACCAGAGAGGTCTTGCGGCATTTAGCTTTGATGAGCCAAATGCCGACCCCTTGATATAATAATCTACAAAGAACCGGCTGCGATCGTCCATTTTCGCCGCCCGCCCGCCACCTCCCCCCCCCCCGCTCCCATTCTCCCTTCCCTGCCTAAGGAACTCAGGTTAGGCAGGTGGAAGAGGGAGGAAGCGTTTAACACAGAGCAGTTTTGGGCATGACCTTGAGCTCGTGTAAACACACTTATTAAAACCCAGCTATTCCTCTAAGATCTACCCCCCCCCCCGCGCCGCCCGCCCGCCCGCCCGCTGTTGCTGCTGCTGCTGCTGCTTCGGATTCAAACATACATCAAACCTCCCTTGCCTGTCATTTTCCCTAAACAAATCCGAAGGATCTCTCCTTATTTAGGGAGGCGGGGGGGGGGGAGAGAAAAACGATGGGGGGGCGGGAAGCGAGCGAGGAGGAAAGGGGACACACAGATACAGATACCCACACACACACACACGCACCCACGACTATTTCAGCCTCGCTTCTTACCTGCTCTGGAAACTATTTCAAGTCCGAATCTTTGAAAAACTCCAAGGGAAAGCTGAGCGGCCCGCAGAATCACACAGCACCAGACCAAGAAGCCGGGCGCTTAAGAGAAGTAATCAACGATAAAGTGACGTTGATCCGCACTGTAACCTTGTGGCGTATTTAATGTAAATAAGCAGTTATGTTGCCAATCGCACGCACGCAAACACAGAAAGGTCTTCAGCGTTGCATTTTGATGCTTTCCATTAAGGCTGACTTTATTTACATACACTATTTAGAGGAAGGGGGGAAGGAGAGAGAGAGGGAAGATCACGATGGTACGAAGACAATACTACTGCCAAATGATTATGAAAATATGATTTTAATTAATCACGTAGTAGGCAAGGAAATTAGCATACGGTAATTAAACTTCCAGGAAAAAAAAGGAACGAAAGAAAGGAAGGGGGGGGGGAGAACGCCATGGAGCTTCTCTCCCTTATAGGTCTAAAATAATCGGGAAATATAGATTTAAACCCTTAGATTGTTTTTTTGCTCCCCCAGGTCCAGCGTACTTTATTACCAAGCAAATAACTTTTTAAAAAAGAAAAAGAAAGCAACTTTAAAAGGTTGGGTTTGTCGGGTAAGGCTTGGAATGTGCAATCAAGCAAAAAGAGGTGGAAAATATTGAGGAATAGGTTAGATGTGGCTAATAAATTAAAAGGAGCAGAAGGGGGGGAGTGAGTAGGGTGGGTGACAAAGCTGAATAATGCAGTTATGGATTCTGTGTCCCATCCTTGACAAAAGCAGAGGCCTTCAACAGTCTCTTTGTGATGGGATTATATAATGACGTAGAGTAATTATGGGGGAGAGAGAGAATTTTTGTTATAATAAACAAAAGTGTTCAAATGCACCCGTTTCTTCTAAAGGGAAAAGCTCATTTAGGGTATTGGGGCACGTTAATAGGAAAGAAAGGAGGGGGGGAGAGAAAAGCAGGATCCGAAAGAGCTGACAAACAGAGAGAGGCTGTGATGCGCATGGTTAAGAAGAGATGGAGACAGATTGATTATTCAAAATGCCGAGCCACAGGGACACTTAAAACATTGATTCAGGTAACACTAGTTTCATCTCCACTGAAATGAGGTCCCTGAAGATGACTGGCATACATTTTAAATCAGTTTACACTATTAAAAAAAAATGGGGGGCAGAAACAACCTCACAAGCAGAAATCATCTGGAATAAAGGCAGATTTCTACATTAGGGAGGAAAAGTTTAGATATCTGGTAAAAATCCTAAGTAGAATCAGCAACTTGTTGATAATATGAGCACTAGGGTTTTAACTTAGATATTCATTCTCCTAATTTTCCTTTTTTTTTTTTCTTCCCACACTAGTTTAGAGACTTGTAGATTATTTTTGCATTTATAGGGAGAAAGAGGATCTTTTTTGCCCATTCCTCATAAAAATTCCATTTGTTATTCAATTTGTGGACACTTTCAATTTCTTTAAAAGGAAATAAATACAAAGCTTCTCTGCTTACCCCTCTTCCCCCTTCCCCGAGGGAGAAAAAATAGGTATTTCTTTTCTAAAGTTTCTGAACTATTCTTCAAAACTCATAATAAAAGTGGGTAGCAAAGTGGAGAGAATCTATACCTCTGTTTCCAAAATGTAAGAATTCATTCTGCACTTTGAGATTTAATATCTCTGAAATCCTCTTGAAAAAGATTCCAAAATACACTCTTTTTTTCTGTAGAAATTAGCATAGCAACCACATCAATAATATCACTATCGCTATGGGAATGATAACTAAAGCAGTGGGGGGGGGGTGTCTTTATTTCACTTCTTCATGGATCAACTGATTATATTCTCTTCGTCTTTTGAATTTGTTATTGTAAGTCAAGTGATTCTTTATAAGTGACAGGCCTGACAAAGAGATGAGGATGGGAAAGCAGGTCGAAAGGAAGTCACCATATGGACTTTGAAAAAGGCATTTTTAGAAAACAAGATAATGGTGAAAATGGATCTTGCCTTTTAACCCTTTACTGCCTTGATTCATGGCTTTGTTAAAGTGCTATATGTTTTTTTAAACACAACATCCTCATGAGCCAATTCCTAGGAGCTGTTTGGAATTATGAAGAAACTTCTTAAGAAGCAATTTTTTCAAAAGAAAGTAATTAAAAGTTAGAAGGTAAGATTTAACACTATTCTGACCTATGTGGAGTCACACCTGTGGGTCTGGTACTCATTGTACTTCCTTCAGCCATAGAGAAAGGCATAGAGAAAGGCATACAACAGCTGCCTTAGTACATGAGGGCCTCTAAGAGTGACCCAGACAGTTACCTTGGGGGAGATTCCCCCCTCAATTCACTGCCAGTATGCATTTCCATATTTTGCTACAGTCTGATAAAGCTTTGAAGTAATTACTCCTACATGGTCACTCTTCCTGATCATAGTAAGAATGATTGTTAGAAGTGCATTTAGTTTAAAGTTTTTTGTTGTTCAGTCGTTAAGTTGTGTCCGACTCTTCCTGATCCCGTGAACCATATCGCACCAGGCCTTCCTGTCCTTCACTGCCTCCCTGAGTTTGCTCAGTTTCATGCTCATTGCTTCAGTGATGCTATCTAACCATCTCATCCTCTGCCATCCCCTTCTCCTTTTGCCTTCCATCTTTCCCAGCATCAGGGTCTTTTCCAAAGAGTCCTCTCTTCGCATTAGGTGACCAAAGTATCTGAGCTTGAGCTTCATTATCAAGTTTGAAGTTTAAAGAGGGCTATTTCATGAGTTAAGGAGGTATTTCATAACAAGACAAACCTAAAGTAATGTGGAACTAGAGTAATGTGAAGATTCCTATTAAAAATGAACAATTAGAAAATGCATGCTCTGTCTGTTATAGTTTGTTTGTTTGTTTGCTTTTGGTGCCTTCAAGTTAGTCGTGATTCCTGCTTGGACAAGTTCCCATAGATTTTCTGGCAACATTTTCAGAGGTGCCTTTGCCAGTCAGTATCTTCTTCCTAGGGCTGAGAGAGAATTGGGCCAAAGTCACCCAGCTGACCAAACTAGCTTTCACTATGGGGTGACTGACCTTTAATAATCCTCTTCCATTACTTCCTCAGAAAAGTAAGATTGCTGTGGAGGATTTGACTAAAGTGAGACTACACATTCTACCATGCATGGGTGATGGCCTGGTTCAAAAGCTATCTGTAGAGACCTTTGACATCAGGAGTGTACCATCTATTCCCAGGGACAGGGGACTCTGAGCAGTTAAAAAAAAAAAAAACAAGAGAGAAGAAGTTCCTGTCTAATTTTGGCAATGGTCCTTGATGTCCTTGACATAGGATCCATGCAAAGTAGAAGTCAGAAAAAAAGAAATCTCCTTACCACTCCTAAGGAATCAAATACTAGAAAGAAAATTCTCCCCACATCTTTCTTAACACAAGTTCATATTCTTTGTAGTTTAGCCACTTTTTCACAGAAAAAAAGACAAGATGACAGGCTTTGAAGAGCCATAGCCGTGTAGATACCCACATGGATATCACTTAAGCAGCAGCATAGGTAGATACCCCCACTGACTGCATTAGTCCAGACTGACTGTTTCAGCCGTGTCTTAGAATTACCAAAAAATGGTGCATAAACAGTGTGAAAATTTCATAGCATGGTGCTCTTTTCCTTGAAAACCCAAACTCACAATCTGCAAAGGTGAAGTATCCAGACTTGGGCAGATATGACACCACTTTTTCAACCCCCAACACATGTCTGCTGTTTGCCGTGTTGTGCTTTCTTTTCCCCTCTTATAAAGTGGAAGTCCATAGAGGACAGAAAAGCAGATGTTCTCAAGGAAAGAAAGTATTTTCAGAGAGAAAAATATTCTCTCTCGCCTCAGCCTTAGCAACTCTGTTCAGGTAAATAGCTTCTATTAGATAAAGAAGCAGTGAAAACAAAGTATTTATATTCAAGGCATAGAAATTAAAGTGAATCAGATTAAACTTAGGTTGTCAAGAGAATAACTTGTTTTTGTTTAACCTAAACTCATTCTCAGCTAACTTGAAATAGAGAGGAGTGCTCTATTGAAATTAAAGTAGATGATTCACCAATGAACTTTAAAGTCTCCATGTGTGCAGCTGCCATACATGAAAAAAATCTACATATGGAAAACAGAACATGGAAAACAAAAAAAAAATATGGCCTGCAGAAGATAAGAGGGGATATATATATATTTCTGATGCTAATAAGAGCCCATGAGAGCATGTCTATTCAGAAAGAATTTTTGAATATCTAGAACTGTTTTTAACGTGACTTTAGTGTTCATCAATTTCTTTAGGAAGATTTCTGTTAATTCTGCTAATGCTTCATCAGAATTCAGCATCTAAGTAGTTTTCAAGATCTTGGGTTGATGAAATTATTCCTTGAGAAGAAGGTAGAGGGAGTTTGTACTTCTGAAAACAACCACGTGAAAGCAAAAGCTATTCCTTGATGTCAACTTCAGTCGGAAAATTGTGAGTTCTTACTTATACTGATATTGGTTGACATCCTATTGTGGTTTCCTTTCCTTGATGTTGGTTTAGCATGATGGGTGAATCCAGGCTAAGAGCTGTATCAATCCAGAGTAGAAACCTAAAATAGCTCAATGTCATGCAAATACCAATAACTAAAAAAAAAAACAGTGACAGGTTTCACACTTCACACTTACTAAACTATGCTTTAATCATAATTTTAATGCCACAGTGGTTTGTCTAACAAACTATGATTATGATTAAAACATAGTTTAGTATGATCTGTAAACCCATTCTGTTTGCTCAGACTCTCTCCCATCTGTTCAACTCCACTTCAGATACTGCATTCAGAGTTATGGGTAAAATAATGGCATCACTGAAGATGAAATAACTCTACTGTCAGTGCCTGGGGGGAAAGCAGCCCAGCAAATGGTTCTTTCCTATAGCCAGGGGATGGACAGAGTCTGTAAATCCACTTTTTGAGGCACTCATAGATCCCTCTGGCCGTGATTGCTGAAAATGACAATCTTAGTTTCCTGCTACTCTGAAGTAGGGAAGAGATGACTACTCTAGCACAACCCCTAAAATTGGCATATCACGTAAAAAAAAACAAAGCCCCATGAATTCCCCAAAAAAACCCATCACAGGTACATTGGTATCTTTTTACTCTGGAAAATTACCAAAAACCCTAGGTGTATGCAGGGCTCCCTCCTTGAATGTTTTCCCCATAATAAAAATCCTGCAAGGTAACGACTGGACCAAAGTTACCAGCGACCTACCATGTCTGGGGGTGGACTTGAATCTGAGTCTTTCAAGTTGTAGTCCAGCAGCTTAGCCACCTACACAATACCAACTTCTCTGTCTTTGGGGGTTGGTTTAAAGGTAGAGATTGATGCAGGATCCATCCCAGAAGTTAACCAACCTTAACATCACCTAAAAGCCCTCCAAAAGTCCTATTTAAGTCCTTTCATCTATTCTTTTTTCATCAGTCTTATAACTTGTTTCCTAAAAACCATATTCCAAATGTCTAAATTTGCCCTGCTGTGCAATGTGTAGTATACATGGGAGCCATTCTTGCTTAAATTTGGTTAGACTTCTGTTATGGATATATACTGTCAATTCTGCCATTGCTCCATATTTTCCAATTCTGGTCTCCCAGTCTGATATTGTGCACCTCCAACTTTTCAAAAGCAGCTCAACCAGCCACCCAGGATAATATTGTGGGTCAACATTACAGTACTCTCAATTTTTCACTTTGTTCCAGTCAACTGTTCAAAAGGAACAGTCAACTTCAAGGATGTACACAAAAATTTGCTCAGATATTTCATTTCTAGCATATCATAATAGTGAGAACATTTTAACAGGATAAGAGTAGTTGCATCACACAGTTTATAGTGTCCATTTTTTATATTGTGTTTATGCAAGTTCAAAGCAAAAATTGGCTACTTTGCTGTATGTAACTGGAAGGATGGATGCAAAGTGCTACAATTCAGAATACATCACTTGAAAATATAACTTTGGGAGAGAAAAACCCTGGGCAAAGGATTGTATTCTTTTCAGTTTATCTAAATAATATCTGAATAATTACTCACTACAGTTAAAAAAAAATTACCAAGACAGTCTATGTGCCCTTCCAAGACAGAGAGGAAACTGTCCAATAGGATACTATTTAATTAAAAACTATAATATAAAAATAAAGGTTCACAGCAAGATTATTATATGCACAAAGGTGGAAAGATTTGACTTTGCCCACAATGGAGGAATGGATGATGAAGGTGATGGAACTTGCTGAGATGGCCAGATTGACAACTTTAATTAGACATAAGACATTGTTTAAAACCCCTTATTGACTTTTTGCATGAAACAGAAGAAAATGAAATTATGATGTATGGTTTTGATGATTAGAAAAAAAATAGATTATAGAAAAAATGTAAGCAATGCTGTAACCATAGAGTAAGAGGTTATTGGAAGTCATTTTATAACTTTTTTCTTTTTTTCTTTTCTGCATTTTTAGCTTCATCCTTTTCTTATTTCCTTCATTTTCCTTCTCTTTTCATTCTAAATATTAGTTCTTGTTACATTTTATCTTTCTTTTTAAAATTTTAATACAATTTTTATTAAATTTTTTAGTTTAATAAATTTTAATAATTTTAATAAATGTTATTAAATTTATTAAATTAAAAAAATAATAAAAATAAAGGCTCAGTGTAGTACAATAAGCTCCTGTGATCAATTCCCTAAGGCTTGTAACCAACCAAAGCTAAACATTCTAAAAATAATTTATTTGTACTTTAAATCCAGAACCACCTTCTCACGTTAGAAAATAAAGTGCATCACATTTGAAAAACTTAAGATCTGAAAACAGAAACACTTAAGACTCTACCAGGTTTTTCTGAGTGACATTCAGAAAAGTGAAGGATATAGAAGAATTCTCTCAAGACTTACTAGGATACTTTGAAGAAATGCAATAAAAGTTACTTCATGAGAAGGTAAGAACAGTCCCACTGCCAGAGCCCCAGGCTCGTCTAACCATCACTTCTAAATGCATCCCAGCAGATGCATCTAGGAAGCCACAAATAGGAAAACAAAGAAAACAGGAGAAGAAACCTACCTTGATCTTCTGTTTGTGGCTTGCTAGACTGCATCCGGTGGGATGTATCTAGGAAGCCACAGTAGAAGATGAAAATAGCTCTCCTCTCCCACTGTTGCACCCATGAAGAGGCAGAGAGCCCCTGTGGCTGGAGGCAGTCATCAAGGGAAATACATTTCAATTAATTATTTCTGAAAATCTAATATATATGGAGAGAGCCACTCTGATATAGTAGTTGAAGGCACCAGGCTAGAGACTGTGAATTTTAATCCTGCCTTAGGCCTGAAGCCACTGGGTGACTTTGGGACAGCCCCTCTCTCAGTCCTAAGAAGAAGGCATTAGCAGAGCACTTCTGGAAATGCTACCAAGAAAACTGCAGGGACTTTTCTGGAAACTACTTTGTTAAGACTGACAAAGGCATCCATCCATCCTATCTCTATCTTTCCATTCATCTCTCTCTCTCTCTCTCTCTCTCTCCACCCATATCTATCTATCTATCTATCTATCTATCTATCTATCTATCTATCTATCTATCAATCTATCTATCTATTATTTGTATCCATCCATCCATCCATTCATTCATTCATTCCAGGTAATAATTCACCAACTGATTCTCCTGTTTTTTACATTGTTGTAAGGACATTTATGGTTTTCATATTCTTTAAAAAAAAGAAAATTGTTCTCTAGTTAACCCAAATTTAATTGCCATGTCATGTAATAAGGGGAACAATGTCCAAGTTGTTAGAGAAAGATAGTAAAAAATGTGGATGCTATCTCTTCAGCAACACAATAAGCAAAAGCAAATATAGATTTATCACAGATAAATAATATTAATATTTATATATTTAAATTCAGTAGTTTTTACAAATATTTGGGTTTAAAATGGTCAAAATGTTATACTTAATAGATGCCACACTAACCAAAGTCCAACCTTGCCTTAAAACAAAACTTACTACCAAGTGTAAGTGATTAGTATAATATAATTCTTTTTCCTTCCCTAGTACATGATATTATTAATGCATTTCTTCATTTTTGTTTTTGAAAGTATATTCTAGAAAGGTGGATAGTATGGGGATCTGATTTGATAATCTCACCAAAGATTAATTTGGCTTTTCATTTCTAAGTAGCTGGGTGATGCACATTCATCATTCTCAGATTCTAGAATCATCATCTTAAAAAAAAACAAAACTATGTTTTTGTATGGAGTTTAACGTAAGTTTGTGATCCATACAATCTATATTTAAATTATGCAGTAAAACACTAGAATTATTTTTACTTCAATGAACCATATAGCAAAAGCATAAACCACCTGAGGAAAAAAATATTCTTAAAATAAGACTGCAAGAAGAAAGTTATATCTGTCTATCTTGTCTAACAGAATGTCATTATAATTTTTAATGACTAATATTAACCAACCTCTTGTTTTTTCTGTCCAGAATACCTGAACCCTGGTTATACAGCCCCATCAGGATGTCATGTTTCATAGAATAATATGTTAAAATGTACATTATTTTTTTCAGTTTAGGTTTCTGGATCAAAAGAAACACAATTATTGGCTATTAGCTAGCAATCTAAACAAAAAGGCAGGGTAGAAATCAGATTAAGAACAACAACAACAAAACAAAGCCCAATTAACGTTAGCCTTCCATGAGCTGGGTTCAATAGAAGTTAACATTAACAATGGAGGAGCTTGAAGTAGAAATTAGAAACGTGAGTCTGTGATAATGATATTATATTATCACAGGCCAAAAGGAAAAGAACATTCTCGAATGTCACAGAAAGAAAAAAAAAGACAGGCTAAGCAAGGCAGGGTTTTTTTTTCCTACCATGATGAAAATGTTTGTAACTACTCTTTATCAAAATGTGAATTTAATATCATTCTACATCAGCTGCCTTATATATCGAAAGGATATAAAGGTCTAAGCAAAACATAAAATATTATTTTAATGTAATAGCTAAGAAAGCTTTTAGATGAGACATTTATCATTCTTCATTCATGGAAATATAAAGAAAATCTGGATGTTATAATCTTCCAGTGTAACTTTCTCATGGTTTCTTTCCCTACCCTCTACCATTTGTTTTCCTTATCAGAGGAATCTCCTTATTTGTCAAGAAAGAATCTCCTCAAGAAGGCAGAGACAATGGACTGGCCTACACCACGACTTGCTCAAACCCATTAAGATCTGTAGCTCATCCAGGATTGCATGTTTAGTAATATGCTACCTTGGTCCATCAATTAAATTTTCTTACTAGAAAAGTTTAGGTGATTAAGAACATAGTGATAAATATATGCATATGTGCCCTTTTCTAGAGATTTTGCAATAGATCTTGAAGAACCTGAAAATAGTTAACAAATATAAGATTGCATGTGGAATTAACTCAAAGTAATTGCATGAAATTGCTATGTTACAGGACTCGATTCAATCAATTCACCCTAGCAGAATAGAGGAGCTGATGCCACTCTGCCCATTTCCCATACAAACCAGGTAATACAATCACACTACCCAGAGGCATTTTCCAACTTTCATACTTGATCCCACATGTTGGAGGAAGAAAGCATTCATCCATGATAAATCTTGACTTTGGGGTAAAGAGTCTGTATGGCAGAGATGAGCAGTAAGGAGGAGAATTAACTGAACCAGTCTATCTTGATCTTCTAAATTAAACTCAATTTGTTTCAAAAGATATCTGTTGGAAGAAGCAATTTCTCAGTCCTTCTCCTTAAGATTCAGTTCAGCTAAATGATCTTAGCTGATTTTGAAAAGTCAGACCTAGTAAGTACTTGGCTAGAAGACCCCAAAGACATCCCAGGGCTGCAGGCTAGACCAAGTACTTGAACGAACATCCCAGAAGAAGGCTATACAAATCACATCTGTACTGTTGCCAAAAAGACACCATGGATATGTCCATAGAGTCACCAGAGTTGAGGTCATCTCAAGTAGGTTTTATTCATATACAGAATTTTGCTTCCTTATTTCTTCCTAAGAGTGGACATGAAATCAGAAGCCATTTTTTTCATTCAGACCAGAAATATTTATTAAGCTATGCTGTCTCTAAAAGATGATTGTAGGGCTCTTTTGTTTTTCTGTATACACCATTTGTCCCTGTCCAGTATTATGCATTTTAGATATAAGACCTTAATTACTTCATGCAATTAATCAATGTTTTTAAAGAAATCAAACCATCTGATCCCAAATCTCAGAAGAAAGAGTACTGTGTTCTTTCCTGAACACTTCTGTTTTGGAAAGAAAGAAAGAAAGAAAGAAAGAAAGAAAGAAAGAAAGAAAGAAAGAAAGAAAGAAAGAAAGAAAGAAAGAAAGAAAGAAAGAGGGAGGGAGGGAGGGAGGGAGGGAGGGAGGCGGGGGTGGGGGGGACAAAGAAAGGAGCTTGCAAAATAATTTAATTCCATGCCAATTGACTATACCACCTCCTCTGGGACATCCAGCAAGGATGTTTCTTACATCTAATTATTATGCAGTGGTTATATTATCTGTAATGTGAACTTCTGCTTCAGTTAAAAACATGGATTAGAGAACTAAATCCCATATATTGTGCCATCGCTCAAAATGCTATTTTGTAATGGGTTTTATTTTTTTCAATTTCAATGATCAATGATTCAGTTTCAAATATATCTTAGGAAACATTTTAATTAGCAGGTTTTTGGAAGGGTTATGGATTGTATATCAACACATCCCAGATATGGAGAAAATAAATCAAACTTATGTTTGTTTAGGTACACTTACAGAGTCTAACTCCCATGCAAAGTTTCATTCAATGTTGCAAGGTCACGTCCAAGAAATATGGCAAAAACAAAAATTGTCTTTAGAGAGAATTTTCAACTACTCTTAGTAATGCAGGTCATTTTTATATAGGAAAAGCCCAGTATGCCAGCATCCTCATATATTTCCAAAAGGAATTCTTTTTTTAATCTGTTCCTTCTATTTTTCATCCTGCTTGGGAGGAAAAGCTCAAAAAGATATGTCCTAATAAAATGGTTGGGACTTTATGAGGGAGGGACTCCAAACAGTCTCCTTTGGCACCACTTCCTTCTCCTGCCTCTTTTTCTCCTGATACCCAATTAAAAGAAATGGTTTTGTTTGATCTGGTCCAAATGTGGAATGTTCTACAAATCAGATGGCTGCAGCCATTTTCAAAAGGTCTGAACAACAAAACATTGGGAAGCTGTTTAATTTATACAATCATGGAACAATTTTCTTTTGAGCTTGATTTAGAAATAACTCATTTCCCTTTATGTTCTGAATTCCAAGCAATCAAATTTGCTAATTATAAACTTTAAAACAAAAAGTCTGTATCACCAATTTGCCTCTGAAGTTTAGCCTTCTGCACTTTAGCTACTTGTTTAAATTCTCTGTTCTAAATTCTATTAATAGACAAATATTAATGGGGTTCACAGGCTGCCTTCATCAAAATGACTTTTGTTCAGGTTTGGTTCATTATATTGTGTGAATCCAGGTACTGTGATTTGTAATCCTGTTTGAGAGGTTAGCAATCCACAGTTTAGAGTTTGTAAACCCAACAGGGAGCAACCAGTGTCCCTCCAGATGTTGCTAAGCAATGACTCACAGCATCCCTAGGAATCATAGCCCATGATAACAGATGCTGGGAATTGTAGTTCAACAACATCTGGAGGGACACTGGCTGCCTATTCCTGGGCTAAACTATTGGTAATGAAAAATGGAAGCAAACACTTCTAGAAACCACGCTGAAAAGGGGGACGCAAGAAATGCCAGAGTTTAAGGTCCACCTCATCTCATTCCTGTTAGATCCACCTATTGATTATCATGACCTTCAAATGCAGCAATTAAGTATTAATTACGATAGACCGTTCAAAGTGTTAGCAACTTCCATCCTGGGAAGGTTTTAAATTTAAACAGGGAACTGGTTACTTATACAAAGTTGAGAGATTTGCAGGAGGCAATCTACTTTGGCCCCTCAAGGTCTCCTGTCAAAGCTTACTATTAGCAATTAAACAAGCTAACTTCTGTTTGTAGAAAGATCTTTAAGGAAAAAGCACTTGTGCATTCATTGTGGCACAAATAGGATCTGAACACTGTCAATTTCCCAATGACCTTTTAAAAACAACGGCAACAATGAATGGAGCATATCTGCTTACAGATCTGATAAACAACCAGGAAAAAGAAAAAAAATGGGGTGGGAGGAGGCAAGAATAAGCTGGAGAAAAAACAACATGTCTACAAAAAGTAAGCATTGGAAATCTTAAGATGTATCTGCAGGATATACCTTAAGAGAATCAAACTTAATCAAAAAGCCATTAAGAATTTTTTCACAATCCATGAGCTGGTTTGATTGTTCTTATTAAACATCTTTGTAGAAATCCCAGACTGATAACGCAGGGAACAATGGAAACTTACTTATGTAGGCTAAGTAAGTAAGTAAATAAGGAACTTGCTTTGGAGGAAAAGATATCTATATAGGACAAAAGAGTATAGAAAGATCAGCAATGTTCAGAATTTTTTGAAAAATAGTAATTTGGATCAGGTTGTTAAAGGAAAAACTGAACCATTTTTTAAAACAAGTTCCCTAACTTTATGGAAACAGAGTTATTATATAGATCATGTTTATAAAACATAATAGCTAAACCAAAACCAAAACAACATTGGGTCTTAGCATATATTGTGTGAATTAGGCCATCATGCTAAGTCATAGTGATATTTGTTTATTTTAACATGTTGTGTGAACAGAGTGATAGACTGAGATTTTACAGCATATCCCAACAACAAGCATTGGGGGGATTTTGAAATCAGTCATTCAGTCGTAAATAAAATCTTCAACAAAATGTTAGCACATAGATATATAGATACACAAACACACACACACTCATTCTGAAAGAGTTTCCTGATTTCAAATGGGCAGACAGTTTTGTCCTTTAATTTGCACAATATTAAATGATTTTGCATACAAGAGGAAAATCTGTAGCCAGCATCTCCAATTAACCTGATTGCAGGGGGAAGTAATTTAGAAATTGACCTGTTCTTGCTCAGAACTCTTTATTTTAGCCTTCTGGGCATCTCTTCTGTTTGCTTTTTTAAACTCTCTCTCTCTTCCCCCTCCTACTTACCCCCCCTTCATAATTTGTGGTTATGACTCTCAACAGATTTAAAATGTATAGAAGGTTTTTCTCCCTTAATTCTCTTTTAAGAAATGGATTGTGGAGGGATTTCAGGAAATGTAAAAAGTCCCTATTAATAAGAAAATCTGGCTGGGTTTCCATAACACCTTAAACAAGGGGTTCTTAACCTTTTTGTATCATGGACTCCTTTGAGAGTCTGGTGAAACCTATGGACCCCAATTACTGAATGCAGGCGGGCAGACAGACAGACAAATTATATCTGTCTGTAATTTTTTTCCTATTCAGGTTCACAGATCCCCTGAAATCAGCCCATGGGCTCCCAAGGGGTCTGTTGACCCCAGGTTAAGAATCCCTGCTTTAAAATGAAATCAAACAAATCGCAGTCATTGTTTACAATGTGGCTTACAGCTTAGCTTGCTTTGTGTCTCTAGTCAATATGCCATGGTTGTAGAAATCATGTGTATGAAAACAAACTAGGCATGTGGTTTTAGCATTCTCTTAACACACTAGTTCTCTAGGCTTAGAGAATTTCCTTCTGATTTCTCAAGTGTTCAGTTATGTGTTATACCATAAACCTTTAGTACAGATCATTCTGAAGACCCTTTTATCATGTCTTACGTGTGTGTTTGATTGACATTCAGGTTCCTGCACATTTCTGGGGTACACATTGAAAAACCTGAATGCTTTTAAACCTAAATGATTAAAGGAACCAGATCTACATTTCAGCACAAATATGATCCAGCAGCTTCTCTTTGTATCTGCCCTAACTTACTTGTCACCTTGGAAATCCACGTCAATCAAATCACTAAAGTGAAGCCCTTGGGGTTCTCTGAGCTTGGTTGTTTTCTTGCAGGTGTTTTTTAACCCGTCTAGGTAACATCTTCAGTGCTAGAAGGGAGAGGGGTTTGCTCTCTGTTTATATACAGCAGCTTGCCCTGTCAGTGTTGGTGGGGAGTTGTTTTTTCCTTGGTAGTTCCTAGATTACTGCTTGGTTGTTTGTCTGAGTTGGTCCCTGCTTATCACCTGATGTTAATTCCTGTTTATTAACACCAGGATTAACACCAGACAAACAATCAAGCAGTAAGCAATATCCTAAACAAGGAACTACCAACTCAGACAAACAACCAAGCAGTAAACAGCCTAATCTAGGAACTACCAAGAAAAAAACAACTCCCCGACCAACACTGAACATCTGCAAGAAAACAACCAAGCTCAGAGAACCCCAAGGACTCCACAGTTCAATTCTGAGGTACATATATTCTCTTCTGTAAGTCACTATAGCTTTGTCTGATCATAGATATAATCTAAAGAGGGATAATCTAAAGAGGGAATCCTGGTCTGAAGATACATGATGCAACTTCCTTGTTCACAGTGGATCTGGATCTTGTCAATGTCCGACAATCAAGTATTTCCTTGATCTCCAACAGCAATATATAAATTATGAATGCTGGACCTGATAACCTATACTGAGCAGGACATTACATGGGAGACAAAGATTGTAAACTAGGAGTGAGCTGCTGAAATACAGATCACACAGTTCCCCACCAAGCTATTTGGGGTTACAGGGAATTGTAGTTTGGCAATATCTGGATGGCCTCAGGATCCTAAACCTGCTGTGGACTTCCTCGTCTTACCAATTCCAAAACCATCTTGCCGTGCAAACTGGAAGAGGGAATGGATTGCTATCTGAAAAAAAATAAAGTCCCAAACATAACTGGATATATGAATTGTGTTATAATCATAAGCAGGAACGCACAAAGATTTTGGAAAACTAAAGTTTACAAATTTAACATTTGGTAACTTCAAGTCATTTACCCAATATAATAACTGAAGTGTGTACAGGTCAAATAATCTTCATGTATCACTCTTTTGCAATTTGTTTAATTTGGCTTAGTGTGATGAGTGAATCAAGCCAATATTATTGATAAAACCATCATTGATAGTTTAATATGTGTGAACTTTGACACTATGCTCATTCCATACAATGCGCGGATCCAGCTAAGTATTTGCTTCTAAAATTTTCAAAACATGAACTTCTGGATGAGTGTGAATATAAGCGTGTGTGTGTGCAGTGTGCAAGAGAGAGAGAAATAAAAGGGAAAGACAGAGACAAAGGCAAATGTTTCAGCCTAATAAATCTAAGCTTTGCCACGACAATGGTGTATTACCTGCTACAGAGGGCTAGGGATAAGCAAATATAAAGCTTGTATCTATTCTTGGAGTGGGTACATTCTACTGCAACTGAATAATTTTTTAAATTTTGTTACTGTAATTTCAAGACAAGAACAGGTCGATCTTTTATTCATGTCACTCCCCCAAATTTTAAAAAAAAGTTGGCAGAAGTAAAAAAAAAATCAAATCTATTTTATGGATTTCATTCTTAATTTATCTTTTTTATTCCTTTGCTCTTACAGCTGTTTCTTTGTGAATGGGGCTCGTCTCCCCCCCCCCCTTTTTCCATACATGAAACTCAGCTAAAATAAAAGAGAGGGTGCAGGGAGATGAACTTTCATCCAGTGAAACACTATCAAGGAAATTCCACAAGACATTGGTTGTTACCTGCAGATAACAACTGGTTTGTTAGTTAATGGCTGGCAGAAGAGCTAAGCCCTGATAATGCTCCAGCTGTCCAGTCATTAACTGCAGTAAAGACTGATTTTGAGGAGGTTATTGCTGTGATAAAATATCCTCAAAAGATTATAACAGCAAAAGTGAACAGGGGGGAAAAGTATTAGTGGCTATAGTGTGACTGAATTGCTGCGTTTGAAAAATTGGTCATTCCCTGGCGGTTCATAACCGATTTTCCACCAGTCAAAAAGCAAGTTGTGCTCTGTTAGGTTTATTGTACAAGGCAATAAAAATATTGGCCAGGTTAAATTGTCAGCATGTTACAACATTAACTACTTCTTTTTTTAAACTGTGCTTAATTTTTTTTAAAGCGTAACTATGATTCATTATCAGAGAATAAAAAACGAGGCTCTTGGCATTAACATATTTACATCTGTTAGGTTAAAAACTGGGTGGGGAACTGGGGAAAGCAAAATTAAGTTTCACTTGATAGCTGGCTTTTATCCTTATTTAAAATGTAACCAAATTTCTAAGAGTTCTATAGCATTCTTGGGTCTTCATTGGCAAGTTTGGTTTCCAGTGTATGCATTATGAATGCAACGTCTGCCGGAACCATCACAGCCAAGTCTTTATTGGCATTTCCTTTTTTTAAAAAAAAAATCCTTTTGAGTTGTGTTCATTAACTTGCCAGTTGAAGTTTAAGATAAGATTATGAAAATGCTCTTACTCATGGCAACCTGGGACAAAGGAGAACTATCCAAGAGAAGATCATATGTACCTTGTTCTTTAACAGAGGACATCTGACTTGGCAGATGTCCCTGAACCACAATTCCTAGCAGCACTAGAGGATGGCTAGGCACTGGAGTTCAACAGTATTTCTTTTTATTGCTTTTTATTGAAACAAACAGGACATAAAAATAAAATTACAAAATACTAAAATAGGAAAGAAAAAAACAAAAGCAAAATCTGAAGGGTAATATATTCCCCACTGCTTGCCCTAAGTACATTAATTACCAATCTGGAATGTTACTGCATATGGACAACTCACAAAGAATGTGTTACAAGCAAGAAAGTCTGTCTTCTTCATACAATAACTGCCATATACAGGCTTACCTATGAGTGTTTTGCAAGTTCATTTAGCCACAAAGGTAGAAGAGAACAGAGAGTTATAGTAACATCCCAGGAAAACCCAAAACAGCACGTGAAAGGTGGTCAACAGTTACATTACCACTAATCTGACTGCTTTTGTGCACTAACAGAACCAAAGAATATAAGGGAATAAACCAAGAATACCTTGAATTAATTGATGCCACAGGTATATTGGATCTATTAATGTAGTAATGTATCATAAATCCAACTGTACAGATTAGAAACCCAGGCTACATTTCCTATTTATATAGTACATCACCTACAACATTCTATCCGTTACAGCATGTGTGTATGCAGGCAGAGATAGATAGATAGATAGATAGATAGATAGATAGATAGATAGATAGATAGATAGATAGATAGATAGATAGATAGATGTGAATAATGGCACTACAAGGAGGGTGATTTTAATGTAACCCATGTATTAGAGTGGAATGCTATTTCTCCAGGTTTGATTTTGCACAAAATAATGTGTATATCTAAAGCATACACCTAGTTCTTTGACCCTGAGCCTGTTTATATTACAGTATTATGAAGCCATATGAAAGCCTGCCGATTTCTAGGTTCATTTGCATATTTTGCATCAGGAAGGCAATATGCAATCACACTATTCTTGATAAACACTGACATATCATACACCACTTCATCCTAACCACTTCAAAAATGCTATTGGGGTGCTTTTATAAATGCAAGGTAAGAATGATGTGACGGCACCAAAAATACAACTCCAATCATTACTTATTGACAAACCACAGTGGAAATAGAACCTCTACATCTGAATCTTGAAGCTGTAGTGTTGAAATGAATTAGTAACTCTCTAAAAAAAAAAAGCTAATTCTTTACTCTGAGTGGCAAAGCACCGCCAGGATGGACAATATTTGTCAGTCTCACGCACTCAGATGAAATTGAATCAAGCCTAAGACAATGGGCTACTAGTGGGGAAGCTGGAGTGAGCTACAACAGAGAGCTGAACTTGGGATGAACAGGGCAATATCAGGCTTGTTAAGAATTTTGGAAGCAAAGATAAGCAAGGTTTTGAAATGTTGGCCAGAGAGAAACAAGAGCTGAGCAGATGGCTTCTCATTCAAACCCATAGAAACTATGAAAAATCACTGAAAATATCATACAACTGGTAGTCTTTTTTAGTTTAGAGTCTGAGTTTGGCTGCTGGGGACATTGGAAAGAGCAGACAACACTTCTTCCTTCAGGGATCCAATCAGACCGTTTACGTGGAAAATACACCTGTCCAAGTGGTTGGTGAATCCTGCCAGATGGAACCTTGTCCCAACCTCCACAGTCAAATAGATAATGTTGGCTGTGTACACCTGAGCTTCCAGCTGTCCACTCAAGTCTCAGAGATTTCCACTTCTCTGCACAAGTGTTAGTGCATGAAATAAACTATGCAAATCCATACAGGCATCATTGAGCATTGGCAACAGAGCAGAAAAAAAAGGGGGGATCCAAAAACAACACCCCTTTATAGCCTAGGGAGTGCATTCCTATATCCACTGTTAAGGAAGAACTCCTTAATCTGCTTAAACTTCCACTCATTTCATTCTGAAGTAAACATTGAAATTGAAGTTTAAAATTTAAGTTATTGTGATCCAAGGAACTGGAACTTTCCATAGATAATTCTGAAACTTCAAAGTATTTTAAAAGATAATGGAAATGTAGCAGCTTTAATGAAATGCACAGCCTTGGAAATTCTGCAGGATTTAGCAGATACTACTCTGAAGTTTCCCCCTGGATTGCTAGGAGGTCAAACCAGTCAATCTTAAAGGAAATCAACCCTGATTGCTCATTGGAAGGATTGATAATGAAGCTCAAGCTCAGATACTTTGGTCACCTAATGCAAAGAGAGGACTCCTTGGAAAAGACCCTGATGCTGGGAAAGATTGAAGGCAAAAGGAGAAGAGGACGGCAGAGAATGAGATGGTTAGATAGCATCACTGAAGCAATGACCATGAAACTGAGCAAACTCAGGGAGGCAGTGAAGGACAGGAAGGCCTGGCGCGATATGGTTCACGGGGTCACAAAGAATCGGACACAACTTAACGACTGAACAACAAACAACTCTGAAGTTTGGGCTGCTCTTGATGCTGGACTAGATACTCAAAACTTCAGGAGGAAAGAGTCTAACTCATTATCTCTGGTGCTACTATTTCCAAAAATACATTTTTAATATAGTCCCCCTGGTTGTCTCTCCTTCTGTGCAACATTTCTACCTTTGCAGTTTTCAAATGGTTTATCAGAGGTGCTAGCTACCAAAATGATGTATGAGGAGCTGGTCATTAGGTTACAGTTCACTGAGACCTTCCAACAGTACATGAAATTGCAGAGTCATGATATAACATTGCATTCAGACAGAATCAATGTAATGTGCTACTGTGCTTCAGGAGAATTGCTCAGTCATGTGCCCTCTGCCCCACAAGACAATATAAAATATTTTGTCTCAAATATTAAATGTAACAGAGAAAAGAAAAATCTCAGAGAAACTTTATCTGGAATATGCATTTGAAGTTTTTCAGGCTAGATGAAAACCAGCTTGCTATGCCCTACCCTAATAAAAAGGTAATACTGACATCATAATATAGTATATATGAGTTGACCAACTATCAGAAATAAATATTCCATACTCTGATAATAAGTAACACAAACCAATATAGCATACCTAAAAGAATCCTTTTGCTCTTCGTATTAGTCCAGTTAATGTCCATATATAAAAAATATGACAAGAGATACAAATCTGGAGGTGCACATTTGAACATTTCCCCATGTTTTATATTTGCAATGTAGAATCCCAAACAATATCTGTAATGATTCACTGTATCAACTGACTAACAGCTATTTAACTTTCAAGAGAGGCAGGTGAACTATGACATGAAATCAAAAGTTAAAAATCAAAAGAAGTCTGGTGGCCCAGAATCCTTGAGGATAGGGGTGAGTTAATTTTTTTGTGAATCAATTCATTGGCAAGGAAATAAGTGTGTTAATCTTTTCTCTGTCAAAGTAAAAAATACTGCAGCCACTCTTTAGCTCACTGTCAGAGCAAAGTAGAGATATACATACTTCAGATTCCTACATCCATTAGGATTCTCAAGTGCTTTCAATAGTTTCCCTTTGCCAACATTTCAACCTTTTAAACTCATGTCCCAGTTTAAACAATGCACAATTCAGGGATGGAAGAGAAGAAAAGAGGTTCTGGGTTGTGTCTACTGCATCTACATCAACTACCGGTATTATGCCGGCAAAGCAGTAGCATAAACCTGATTACTTTAATCAATATTCTTTTCCATTCTGGACACGTAATGGAAGCACAGCATAAAAAGTTTGAAGTCACAGATTCCTTTCTTCATATGCAAAAAAACCCTATACTTTTTGCAGAGTTATTATTTTTATTCTTTTTTTTTTTTAAGAATAAAATGCCACTTTAGACAGAGAGTTTATTTACATTTCAATAAAAACAGAAGGGGTATCATTGTGACAAAGGGAAAAATGCTCTTTTTTCTGTTATCTACTTTCCTGTAAGGTTAATTCTTTATATATTAGTTTTTTTAAAAAAATCTTTCATAATAGGAAGCTTACTATATGATGAATTAGTGAGGAGATGGGGGAAAGGGAAGGAGGAGGGAGAGGAAGGAATAGGAAGAGATCAATTAAACATTTTTTCTTCTCTCAAAAATCAGATATGCACATATTTTACTTTAGTTTGCAGAGTATATGCAGCTTTTAATATGGATCGAAAAATAAGCCAATATGATGAATACATAAAACAAACTCTAATATTATTAGTAAAGGGCCATTTTACTTTCTTATTGTTGCCAAGAACATCGCATCGACATGTACATGAAGTTAATGGGAGTCAAGTCCAACTCAAAGGACACTTTATTTTTACTTGTTTCTCCATTTTTTAAAATGCTTTTTTATTTTATTTATTCTTCTATAATAAAATCCTGTTAGAGAGATGAATCAGACAAAGCTTGCACCCCACTTTTCAGCGCAAGCCTAAGGATACAATCCACAGCAGTTGGAGATGATTCCCAATCATCATTCTAAATATTTCAGTGGCAAGAGTGACATGTTCTTGTGAGTCTGTTTTGAATGCGGTACATTTGCAAAAGTATCCCCCCAATAAGCACATTGACAGTGTCCTCGCTGTCATGTTTGCAACAGAGAAATCCAGGCATTGTGAAGGCATACCTTCCAAGCACAATTGGCAGCACTCTACATGCTGCTTGACAATTCTATATGATATGAACAGGCTATAACTGTATTTATTTACAATTGGTCAGACTTATTTGGATTTGGCATGTAAGAGACAGGTGCGGTCCTGTAGAACTATGTATTTGCCATGTGTCCCCTATACAAGTTTATTTGCAAGTAAATCCCACCATGTTCACTAGAGCTTACTCTTTAGATTAGCACAGCATCCCAAAATATCTTCCTATCAATATTGCAAATCCATAATTAATTGGCCACAATAATTAAAATCCTTCTTTCTTGCTGTAGCCTGTTTTTGTCTAGTTGTCCTTTCTTTCCCCTTTAAGACAGGGTTGTTTTTTTTTAAGATCTTGCAAATTCTTTGCACAATCTTTATAGTTTGTGAATCTTTAATGCATCCTCTTTCTTTTTGCACTCTTTAAGGATATTCTAAAATAAATTATTAAATTATTATTGTTAGTCGCACAGTCAGCCAGATGTTTAGACTGGATTTGGCATTTTTATCCACCTATCAAGTCCTTATCAAGGACCTGGGATAGGCAGATGTTGTTTGATGGTGTTAGAGGTATAATCACAGGATGTCAGCTGTTCCAAGTAAAGCTGCCTTTTGCAATTGACTGATGGTGATTTTGTCAATGGTGATGGTCTTCAAGTGGTGCTCCAGATGTTTTGGGATTGCACTCAAGGCACCTATTACTATTGGTACTATCTTTGCTTTTTTTTGCCACAGTCATTCTGCTTCTATTTGCAGGTCTTTGTATTTTGTGATTTTTCTCCAGTTCTTCCTCTTCTGTTCTGCTGTCTCTTATTATTGCAATGCCCGCTATCCAGACTTTTTTGTCTTTCTAATCAACAATTGTTAGGTCTGGGGTGTTCTGTGGCAGGTGCTTGTCTGTTTGAATTCTAAAGTCCCAGAGCACTTTAAGCTTCTTCATTTTCCATTACTTTGTCTGTTTTGTGGTTCCACCAGTTCTTGCTTGCAGCAAATGGTATTTCTTGCAGATATTCCAATGCACTATTGTTGCTACTTTGTCATGCTGTTGTTTGTAGTCAGTCTGTGAGATCTTCTTGCAGCAGCTAGCTAGGTGGTCCACTGTTTCTTCAGCTTCTTTGCAGCTTCTTCAGCTTTTTGCTGTCTGTTGTTTTCTCAGTTCTGGCTTTGTATGCATTTGTTCTTAAGACTTGGTCTTGTGCAGCCAGAATTAGCCCCTCTATCTCCTTCTTCAACTTTCCTGCTCTTAGCCATTGCCAGGTCTTGTTATCTGCTTTGCCTGCTTGTTTGTTTGTGTGCTGGCCATGTAATACTTTGCCTTGCCATGTCTCTTTTCTATTTTTCATTTGGTCTTTCTTGTAGGCCAGTTTGGTCTCTTCAGTATTCAGTAAGCCTTCATGGTGTACTAGGTTCAGTGCATCTTCTTCACTGTCCTTCAGATATTCTTGTAATGCCCTTTTTTCTTCTTCAACTGTCTGGTGTACTTGCAACATTCCATGCCCACCTATGCTCCTTGGTAAGTAGAGTCTGTCAACTTCGCTGTGTGGATAAAGGGCCTGATTCATTGTCACTATTTTTCTGGTCTCCCTATCCAGGGCTTCTAGTTCTGCTTGAGTCCAGTCCACTATTCCAGCTGTGTATCTAATGACTGGAATTGCCCAGGTGTTAATTGTCTTGATGGTATTTCCTCCACTGAGTCTGAACTTTAAGATCTTCTTACTTTCACGATGATGTATTCACTCCTAACCTTGTTCTTGACTTCAGTGCACTTGATGTTGTCAGCTTGAAGGATGCCCAGGTATTTGTAGTGATCTTCATCCAGACTCTTGAGGTTATTTCCATAGGGTATCTTGATTCCTTCAGTTTTCACTATTTTTCCCTGTTGATGGTAATGGTGGCACATTTGTTCAGTCCAAACTCCATTGCAATATCTTGGCTGTATATTCGGACAGTCTTGAGCAGCGTTCTATTTAAGATGGTGTTTTTCCATACAGCTTCAGATTGTCCATGTAAAGGAGGTGGCATAGCTTGGCAGATGTTTTTGATGTTTGATAGCCATGGCCTGACTTGTTCAGTATTGTTGACAAACAGTAGTGGTGATAAATAGTAGTGGAATCTCTCCTTGAAAGAGTCCTCTCTTGATATTAACTTCTCCCAGTCTAACACCATTGACCAGCAACTATGTCTTCCATTGCATCATTGATTTTTGCATAAAGCTTCTGATGCTTCTACTGATTCCTGTTATTTCTAGGCACTTGATTATCCAGTCATGTGGCAGGGAGTCAAATGCCTTCTTGTAATCAATCCAAGTTACATTCAAGTTGGTCTTCCTTCTCTTGCAGTTTTCCAAAATCATCTTGTCAATTAGGAGCTGATCTTTTGTTCCTCTGCTGTTTAGGTGGTTTCCTTTCTGCTCAGATGGAAAGAGCTTGTTTTCAACTAGATGCTGTTGGACTGCATCAGCTACCACAGCAGTTAGCAATTTGAAAGTTGTTGGTAAGCAGGTGATTGGCCTGTAATTGCCTGGTGCTGCTCCTTTTGTTGGATCTTTCATTATCAGGTAGGTTTTGTCTGATGTTAACCAATCTTCAGTTTCAACTCCTTGCAGTATGTTGTTAAACTGCTTGGCAATGAGTGGATGCAGAGCAGACATTTCAACCAAAAACCATGCAGTTCATCTTCACCTGGCACTGACCAATTCTTGATCTCCCTTTCCCTTTTCTCCACCATTTCTGCTGTTATTACAAGTTTTTTTTCATTTCAGCTTCTTTTTTATTCCTATCCACCCCTTTTATCCAAACTGCATTCTTGTATTTCTTTAGGTTGTCCCATCGCTGCGCCCAGAACTGCACTGTTTCTTCTTTGTCAGGTGTTGACTGGTTCTTTGCAGTCCATTGATGGATTGGTAGAAATGTTTCTGATTCGGCTGAAAATGGAGATTCTGCCTATAGCGTATAATTCAAGCTTTGTATCTGCTAGTCTTTTTGGCTACGGCTGTTATTTGCTGCTTTATTATTTCCATGCTTCTTTGATCTTCCTTGTTCCTAGGTGATATTTCTTGATCAGGTATTCTTTGGTCTTCTTGTTCTTCAGCTTCTTTTCTTTCATCTGTTCTAGCTTGCTTGCATCTGATCTTAGCATGCTGATCTTATTTTCCAACTTGATCCTCCATTTTGGTGGTACACTGTTTGGCTTTTTTTCTTGCTTGTTGATTTTGTATCCAAGATTTTCAGTTATAACTGCAGCCATGCTGTACATTAGTTGGTTTGTTTCTTGCAGTGAGCTGGTGCTTATATTTGATATTACAGCATTGGCATATTTTAATACTTGCGCTGTTTCTTTGTACCAAGCTTCAATACAGGCAACCTTATTCTGTTCTTTTTGTGCTGTTCTAGATGTTTAGTTATTCCTTGTTTCAATTCCTCTTGTTTTTTAGTTAGAGGGCTTTGTTCTTTCTGTGGAGAAGGCAGAGGAGAGGGTGCCTGGTTTGGGAATGAAAATTATTCAGTAGCTATGCTGACTTCCTCTACTGCCGACTCCTCCTGATTTGCCTCTACCGCCTGAACTACTTCTGGCAAGGCTTCGATTTCTTTGCCCTGGCTAGACCTGTGCAGTTCTTCCAATTCTACTTCTGTGAATACTTTATATCGTATTATAAATTGACGTTGATCTGCTAGCCTTGTTCTGTTATTTCTGATTCTGGATGTTGTTCTTTCCAGAACTGGGGCATTCTTTTCAAATATCCTCTTCTTGTTGGACTTGATTTGTAATAGCAGATCATGATTTCTTTGTTTTCAGTTTTAATATATTTGCGACAGATACTTTTCTTCCAGTAGTCCTGCAGCTGCTGGCCCTGGTTGCTCAGCCAACAGTCTTGAGTCCTGTAGCCCACTTGTCAGCAGATGTCCAAGAACTAGAACACCTAGCGCAATCCTTGTTGATCCCGGTGATGACTGATCCAGTGTAGGTGTCTGTAAATTACATCTCACCATATTGTTTATGGGGGAGACACTCTTTGTCTATCTCCTCTGATGAGACCAGAGTATGGTTGAACCTCTGGCATAGCTCTCATCCTCCTTGGAGCATGCAAGCCCCACAACCAGTCAAGGCAGTGCCTCACTGAATCAGTGCCTCAAATAATAATAATAATAATAATAATAATAACAACAACAACAACAACAACAACAACGACGATGATGATGTAAGTAAAACGATTGGCATTGCCCAGTGACATTTAAGAGAAACTGAATTTGAAGTTTCTTTCTCATAAATATGTTTGGTATTGTCAAACTTTATGCCAAGGGCATAGTTTTTAGAAGTCTTGTCCTCATTCTCACCTGTTTTTGTTGACACCAATGGCATCATGTAGTTAAACCTGATTGGTTTATGTAGCCAATCATTACCCCATATGAATGCCACTTGGCTTTGACTATGGGAATTATCCTAGAAAAGAATGCAATAATTAGACAGGAAAAAATAGTCTTAAATGGATCTTATGCAACTGCCAAGTGAGGCGACAAGGAGACAGCAAATAGGACAATGTTATACTTAAGTTGCTTTTTTATTCCTCATAAAAGATTTCCACTGCTTCCCTAAATATTTATTTGGTCTAAAAATTGAACCTACAGCTGAAGAGCTTTAGTTTTTAAGATAATGGACTTAATGCAAATGACTCAGAAGATGGGATTATAAAACATTAAGCTTCTTAGATATAAACCATTGCAGCTATCTATTACAGAAAAATATCTCCACAGGGGCCAACACCGGAGTGACTTTATTTGGGCTCAGGGGCATCTGCAAGGAGTGTCAAAAAAGTCAAGATGAAGCCCATGGCTGAGCAATGGGGTGGGGCTTTGATCACAGAGTTTCAACAGAGTTGCACACAGTCACAACCAGATGGGGCTTTGATTGCACAGCCAGAGACGCCATCTTGGTTTTTTTTTACACGTCCCTGCAGATATCCCAGCAAGCTATGCAGGGTCAGGACTGATTAGCAGTTGAGTGGAAAACCACTAGGAACTCTCAGGGCTTAATTGAGAAGTCAGAAAGAGCCCTGGAAAAGGGCAATGACCATCTATTTCTGTATTTATTTCCTAGGTTTATAGACCACTTCAATCATCACCTACTCTAAACAGCTTGCATTCCTAATTTACAGTAAGGTTAGAACAGTAAACATAGCAACAACGATCATTCTCTCACATCATGCCACAACAAAGATCAACAACCGAAGCTCATATAAACCATCACTTTCCTTTTGGAGGGATCTAGTCATATCAGCTCCCCAAAGCCCCAGCAGGGTTGGTGCCACTCTCAGGAAGAATGCTGTTCCACAAGTTGGGGGAACTAGAATGAGAAGAAATGAGGCCTGCCTCATGGTCCTGAATGGTATCAATTCCCTGGAGTCTAACCTAAAGAGAGGTCTCCCTTCCTGCTTTTATTGGATGGGCAGGTAACTGCTAAGAGCAGGCAGTCCCAAAGTTACTTAGGTCATGAGTCATGTAGAGCTTTATAAGTGACATCCAACACCTTTAAATTTAACCAGAAGCCAACTGGTAATATCTGTGTAGTTCTCACAGTAGTGTCAAAACAGGATGCACACATAACTACTTGAGCTGCTACATTCTGGACCAGTTGTAGCTTCTAGGTGGTCTTCCAGGGCAAACCCATGTAGAGTTCATTGCAATAGTTCAACTGAGAGGCGATGAAGACATTGCTTGCTGCCAAGCAAAGATATTGAGAAAAAAAACCCAGAAAGTTAAAGTTTTGCAATAGTTGAAAAAGAATGCTCAATCTAGGAAAAGACAGTGAAGCAGATTCTACCTATGTCCTACTGTTCCAAATCAATTTTTATATAACTGCTAGAAATACACCCAAAACCTTATTCCTATATAGATTATAATCAAGCAGATAATAGGCCCAGCTCAGCTCAACCAAACACTTCCCATAGAACACAAAAAGGATGTCAGACTAAGATGGCTGCTCGCAGCAGTCCCCCAGGATACTGTGCTTAAAATCCATCTTGAAGTTTGGTTGTATATAAAATTATGGCATGTATGAACTTTCTGATCATCATACAAAGCACCTTGACAAGGCAACTTTTACAAG
>NW_028277042.1:13285000-13387500 GCF_059951505.1 Python bivittatus
GCTTTTGCCTGATCAATTTAAGACTAGTCTAGTTTTTCCAGTTAATATAATTATGTAGAATTATATAACAGTTCACATTATCAAAGTAAATTGTTACTTTATCCTGACCAAAAAAAAATTGCATTTTTTTTTAACTTAAGCTGCTTTTCCATGGACTTAATGCAATAATGTCTTTATATTGAATTACATCTTTAAACTTTTAGGGATTTATTCAGTCCGAACCTAAGTTCCATATAAGTCCTATCATTTTTCCAAAGAATTTTAAAAATAGCCAACTTACTTGAAAAGCAACTTCCATCATTCCAGCTTCTGAATAAAAAATGTATGATGTTGTAAAATGCTGGAGGCTCTGAACATAATTGTTCTGTGTTGTAAGCCACAAGGTTGGAGCATCTTTCTAATAAAGGTTTTCTATAGTCTGGAGAAGCTCCATCCGTTCAGAATGACTGCTGGATTTCTTCTCTACACAGGGACTGTAAACAGAGATCTAGGCTCTCACTGTGTTTGGAGCTCAGTTTCTTACTTTTCCTCCCCAACCATACACTTCACTATGAGCATGAATTAGTCTACTTGTTTGCTTATTGTTTATTTCGGTTGCAGACCACCAAAAAACTAATAACATAACAATCACTCTAAAATAGAAGTAAAAATAAATTATCATATTGATAGAATAAAATAAAAATTATTAATGTAACATTACAAAATACAGGGATTAAAACCTGGGAGAGACCTATAAAACTACAATCGATAATCTGAATCTGTAGCTAACTAAGGTAGGTAACTATAGATAAAGACATACGAAGTACTAGAATTTATAATACACTTTGAGAATGTAAAGCTAACTGCTAACTTATATTAAGTCTAATATTTGCTGAAGCCCTACTAGAGATTGGTGGCATTATGACAGTTATGATCCAACAAAGGAAATACCTTTGCAACAAGGAAATAGCAAAATAAAACATAGAATGGTATGTTTTTGTCAGACGATCTGTACTATAAACTAGATTTAATAAG
The DNA here is from genome assembly GCF_059951505.1 of Python bivittatus. NCBI lineage: Eukaryota > Metazoa > Chordata > Lepidosauria > Squamata > Pythonidae > Python > Python bivittatus. The sequence continues at coordinate 13,286,015 of NW_028277042.1, forward strand.
CACCTAGTTCATCATACTAGAGTATTTTGTAATTTGATATAGACTTCCACGTACTAACCTTTTATGCTCCCCTGCACCCATCTAATGCTCCTACCCCTTTTAAATTCTCGCTTTTTATATATACTTTTAACTTATAATTCATATATCTTTTATATCTCCTAGCTTTTCATAATTTTTATTTTTACTTGATATATCCTTTATGATTTTTAATAACTGTACCCCACCTTCCTTGTGCTGGCCTATGACCATGATAAAGATTTGATTAGAATGGTATGTGTATATTTAAAGGGAGAAAAGGGGGGGGGGATTTTAGCATTATTCTCCCATTTTGCTCCTCTTGTCTAGTATGATGCACGTATGGTTCTTGCAGGCATTCCTTGCCCATTCACTCCAGCAGAGTGGAAGAATCCAGACATCTTTCTTTTCAGGCACATACATTCATAAGAAAAGTTCACATTTATAAGCTCTCTGCAAATCCTCAAGGGTCAACAGATTTGGTGAAAAATGTGTTTAAATCATTTTTTAAAAAACTAATATGATTTCCTTCTTTGATCTGTAACCCAGTTATAAGACTAACTGAACTCAGATGCAAGTGCCTAGAATTGGATGTATTAGTTAATGTAGAATCATAAACCATTAGATTAGCACTGGAATGATACTGGTTGTGTCGCAGGCATTTACAGCATATCATCTGTGTGGCAGAACTAGGAGCTGGTCAGGTTATCTTCTACATAGCATATCTTGTCAACTGCAATTAATGTTCATTATTGAACATTTATTTGGCACCACCCAATGGAATAGAATAAGGAAATCTCTCTTCTTCCTACTTGGAAGTTCTGTCAAAGAAAAGGCTATCTCAAAATTCCCCAACCATGGGGAAACCATTTTTTTTCTTTGATTGTTGTGAGCTGCCCAGAGTCACTGAGAGTCAGGTGGCATACAAGCTTAATAATAAATTGTTATTAGTTGGTCGCACAGTCAGCAAGATGTTTAGACTGGATTTGGCATTTTTGTCCATCTATCAAGTCCTTCCCAAGGACCTGGGATAGGCAGATTGTAATTGTTATTCCTGTTGTTTCTGAAAAAAGGTTAATGATAATATGTAATTATATTACATCACAGCTAGATACAAAAAGTAAAAAGCAGGCACACTTTAATGAAAATGTGAATAAATGTCTCCCCCATCCCTGTTATTCAGCATGCAACCATATCACAATATTATTAGTATGGTTGTGCATTTGTTTGTGCATATATACACAAAGATATACACATATTTATTTATTGCTAAATGGTCAAGAAAGATGACATATAAACATCCAGACAGCATGACCAGCTTACATAGCAAACAACAGTCACAATTATAAAAGGTTCAGTCCAACATCTTCTAGAGAGAATTGCCATGTCAAGACGAACAACATGTATTGAGTTTCAGTGACTACAAAAACAGTGTAAACGTGATTCATTGGAGGGCATCCCCAGCAGTTTGTAATGGCAATAATGATGGGGAGAAATTTAGCAACCTTTCTAGACATTTCAGTAATTGATCTTGCAATAGCTGTTCTATAATCACCAACTATGGTTGATCTGAGAATTTACTACAAAGAGATACAAAGAGCTTGAGGTGCCAGGCATGATATAAAGGACAGTTTAATAGCACAGGAGTCACAGAATCAACTGAAGTGTCTGAGCCAACACAGTGGCAATATTGGTGAGGAATATTATAGTATCTCCGCTTTGTCACCATGGAGGGCAAGACAATGATTTGTGCTAGTATAATTGCCTTCTGTACAAAACATGGGAACATCACAGAAATATGTAGATATGGAGAAGGGCACAGTTGTGAGAATTTTGTAGTGGAAACATGAAGATTTGGAACAAACTGGTTGGACATCTAGGTGCAGAGCTCTCCACATGAGTTTTTCCTGAGTCCAGTGACATTATAGCTGAAGGAACAAGCCCACAGTGAGTCTGGCCAAGGTCTATTTATTTTTTCGAAGATAAGTTATTGTCAGAAAAAGTAGCTAGACCAAAAACTCTCCCCCAAATATTTCTTTTCATCAATATTTAAGGCCCTCAACAAAGCATCTATGTGTATCATAAAATGTTATAATGCAATGCCATATGAACAAATATGCTACATGGGACTGCATCTCTTAGGTTGTGTATGATACTCACTTAGAACTGTCAAGGGACAATCTAGTGATGAGTCTGATGATGAGAAAGAGGAAGAGCACCTGGCATTCACATGTAACAGTTTTACTGTATAACACATGTGGGAGCAGGACAGCAGTGTTGGGCTGTGGGAGCTTTGAACTGTACTGATGCTGAGGAGCATCCAGGGTCCAAAGTTAGAACAGAAAGCAGGTCAGAAAATGAGCTAGGAAATAGAACAAAGGGTGAGATGTTGATAGCAAGGCTTAGTATAAAAAAAAGGCCAAGTCTGGAAGGTTTTGTTAACTGAGTTAAACACCCTGGATATCTATCTGCATAGAATCAAAATATGCACCTGCTTTGGAATTCCAGACAACAAATGGAGGAGACTGAACAAAGCATCCTACCCCCCCCCAAAAAAAAGGGGGGGAGCACATGTTGTAATGCAAAGGGAGGCAAAGGTTGTATGACAAGGAGAAGTTTAAATCAGGTTGATATTTTGTATTATCTGTGTTTCCTCTTCCCTCCTACATTGAGAACACTTTAGCTGCAGCAGTCATCTCACCAACATAGCAGTGGAGAGTCTGAATTCTAGTAGAAGAAAGCTCTGTATCTGTAGCTCAGGGTTGAATTGTGAAGTTCCTGATGCTCTGAGCTTGGTTGTTTGTGGCCAGACATTTCATTACCCAACTAGGTAACATCATTAGTGCACCAGTTGGGTAATGAAATGTCTGCAAGCAAACAACAAAGCTCAGAGAGCACCAAGAACTCCACAGTCTGAATTCTGGCAAATGAAACTATAGGATTGGTCATTTAATGACAATGACTTTGGGGTGCAGTCTCTTCACTACAGCTACACCTTGGAGACTGATAGGAGCCTAGTTATGATTAAAGTTCCCAGTGTGGCATATTAAGATGATAAACTACCCAAGAAGTGTGAGAGTCTCACAAGATTTGGGAGACAGATAGTCTGACTCTCTCTCTCTCTTTGGACACTATCTCCCAACCTCAATCACTCTTCCTAAAATATTTATTCTTCCTGGATCTGTTGAGAAAAAAGGAGAGGATGAAAAGGAAAAATAAAGTATAGACTTTCTGTAGCACAGTAACTATGCCATGCAATCACAAATTGACTTTTGTATTTTCTGTACCCTAAAGTAAGAAATTGAGTTCATGTAAGGATTTTAGTGAGAAGGTAAGTGCCTGGCATGCAAAACTTCCTTACAAATCTAAGCAGCTGGGTGTATGTGTCTGGTTCCCTTTCTGTTACTCTTTTCCCCCCCAGTGGATTTGCCTGGTAAAGATTAGCTGGCAATTGGCTAATCTTGTGCATGGTTGGGTGTTAAGGTCATAGAAAATCTGGCTGAATTTCATCAGAATGAAAGGGATAATGACTCAAAACAAGGCCTTTTTAAAGGGAAAAAAATCTCAGAGCTGTGATTTATACAACTCTCTCCAGTCAACACATGTCCTACTTACACTGAAATTCAAGTGAAGAGCCACTGCCAGTAATAAAGAATGCAACATATACACAGTTGCTTTTATCATATTTTCCCACACCCAAATAATGATTTTTTAAAAAATTAAAGCTGTAAGAGAAAAGAAATGGTTTGGTTTTATGAAAACATATTACGCAAGCTGCAACTCAACTTGAAAAATAATTCTGCCCATTTTCCTTTAAAAATATTCATGACTTATGGGACTATAGTCACACAACATACTATGACACAAAGAAAAAAAATCACATTTTGGCTTAATGCATAGTGTGAACGCTGACTAAGGCTTTCAATAGCTAGTAATCATTATGGCTGTCTTTACCCACTGCATTAGAGATAGGAAATAACAGGTACTACGAAATGTAATGGGTATTGTTATTGTGTTCATGTCCTGCTTGAAGGATTCCAGTCTATCACTGGTAGGTCACTGTACAAATAGACTGATGGACTAAAGCAGTGTTTTTCAATCTCCACAACTTTGAGGACTTCAACTCTCAGAATGTTGGCTGGGGAATCCTGGGAGTTGAAGTCCTCACCTCTTAAAGTTGTGGAGGTTGAGAAACCTGGGCTAAAGAAATGTTGGCTTAATCCACCCCAGACTTTTCTTATATTCCTCGTGGTCTTCAAGGATAACGACCCTCAACTTTCTTGACACTTTAATTCTGGGCATGATCTAACCAGTTTTGCCTACATTTAATGTAGTGGGTAAGCAAGGGCTCAGTTCTTCCACTTAAATCAATTTAAAGCTCACTTTTTTAGTAGCAGTATTAACAACAAGAGAGAGCATTAAAAAAATATAAACTTTTCCACTGAAATCCACCCTCAAGCTGTTTTCTGCTTTCTTCCCTTCATATTCCCATGGAATTAAGTGCCAAAAGGAAGTTTTAAAGTGCAGTATGCTATTATTTGTATGCATATATAAGCCAGTCTTCCGATTAGCTCAAGAGATTTGAATAATAGTTCTTTAATTTAAAGACAAAGGATGTAGACTTGAAAGAAGGCCCATTAGTTACTATTTGAACCCCTACTTCACACGTCCAGGTTTAAGTCCAATACTTAAAAACAATCCTCATTTTGATAGAATAATAAGGTACCTGCTTCTTCCAAGCACTTGGTTAGCATCTCTGCTGGATGTTGCTATTTCATAGTGAGCACACACACAAGAACAGACTTCTCAAAAGTGCCTTCAGTTACTTTGAGCAGTTATGTCATCCTCAGATACAAACATCCTGTACTAACTGAAGATAACAGGAGCTCTGGTCCAACATTTCTGAGGATCCCAAGCTGGGGAAGATGGCCTAGATTATATGTATCTATTCTACAGAACATCTTCCCACCTAAAAGAATACAATTGGATACCAGCTGGAATTGTATAAATAGGGCAATATCACATTTAGAATGCAACAGCAGTGGCCTTTTTGAACTTGGCAATCCACATTCATAAATAACTTTGACTTGACATCTGTCAGCTCACAATTTTCCAAATGATAGTCAAATATCTATAATTCATCCTTAAAATACTGAACACGCAACTAAGGAGTTTATGTCTGATCAGCTACATCTAAAGCTCAACTTGGAGTTTCTTTACTGTGTGAAAAATGAAAAGGATGAAGGAACTCGAGAGGCCATTACAGAGCCTTTCGCATCCACTGCATCCTTCCTCAACCTCCAATGTGCGTAAGACAAAATTTATAGACAAAGCCACACATTAAGTGCACACTGAGGCATAAAGCCAATCAATGTAAATGACAGTTTTAAAAAGAGACCATTATGAGGCTGAAATTATAATACACTGAATATTATTGCTAGACCAAGGGGGCACTTTTTCCCAAAGGAGTATTGACTGTTCTAGGTTGTTAAGTGGATCAGGACTTCTAAGGGTAGGTCACAGGGCAGGGAGATCACAAATGATGGGATTTCAAGAGGGATGTGGAAAAAACAATTAAAATTAAGTGATTATCTTCTCCAAGAATCAGAAAGTTTGCAAACTGCAGCTAGAAATGGAGGGGGAGGGGGGGAAAAGCATTCTCAATTCCTGCCTTCAAATAGGGACTTAAAGCAAACAGGTAAACTTTGCTGCCAGGCAAGATTTGGAAATGGGAAAATAATATTCTCAATACAGCAGAAGGATGCATTTTGTTACACATTAGAATCTCCACATATTTCCACAAAATAGGCTGTTCATTCAGCACTGGGATGATTCTGGAATGTAAATAAGTTCGCTGTTTAAAAAAAGTTAAGAAATATTTTCAGTATGAACTATCCCCTTTACTGACTTAAAGTTGGTGACTAGTTCTCTATTTTCGGAATTTCATTTTAGCAATATCTTTTACTTTGCAGCATCATGGCTCTGTAAAGCATATTATTTTAGAACATGCAAGTCCATAGAACTCCTGCTAAATAAACATCAGCGAGATTCTGATTAGGCTGTGATGGAGCAGAGACAAATGGCAATCAAACACAGAGAACTGCACAGCTAAGCAGGCAGCAGCTAGCAGTGTTTCTCAACCTTGGCCACTTTAAGATGGGTGGACTTCAACTCCCAGAATTCCCCAGCCAGCTTGGCGACTTTAAGATGTCTGAGCATGCTGGCTGGGGAATTCTGGGAGTTGAAGTCCACTCATCTTAAAATTTTTAAGGCTGAGAAACACTGAGCTAAAGGCACAGGAGTCCACTGCCAGAGTTCCTTCCTGTCTATACATATCATTCACTCAATAGCTCTTTTAGGACCCAAACAAATATGTATCTTTAAAGTATGTTTATAATATTAACAAAGGAACCAACATGAGGCAGAGTGAGAGTCAAATAATGCCTCTCCCCCCCACCAGTCCCTCCCATTGTTCTTGAATTCATTGCTGTAGATAAGGGTGGCCAGGAATTCTCTTCCTGGTACCTTATGTACCATATGTAACCCAATTTTAACTTGAATCATATATAGAGAAATTATTTTTATGCTAGCATATTGGGCATAAATAAAAATGAAACAAGTGTTAATGTACCAATCAGTCTTTCCACTCTTTTAAATACACCATATGATACTCAAGCTCAATGTGAACTTTTAGTGTGAGAACAAAGTAGACAAATGCTTGCAATGATTACATTTTGAAAACAGTTACAGTACCACAAAAGATTTATGATTAGGTATTACACTCAGGTTCTCCTTCTCTCTTCTCTTTACACACATACACACACACTATCTCACAAGGGTAAGAATATAGTTCGGAGCTCCCTTCTAGATGTTGCATTACTAAAAGTAGTATCACACTTCTTTGGGGATTAACAAAAGTTACATCAAATATCAGGTTGAAAGCTCTGCTTTTTCAGGGAGTTACATACCCAGCACATCTGGAGGGCATCATGATAGTAAGGCTGTCATAAAAATAATCTATTACTTTCCTCTTGTGTTCTGTTAACTGTTCATTCATCAGAAATACTTCAAATAAATGGGTACATCATCCCTGTAATGATCAATATAATTCTTCAATATTGCTGGGGTATTGGTATTCTTCCCCAAGATTATGGCCCAGGAAGGTGATGCTTGGAGAACTACCTTGTTTCTATCATTTAGATTACTGTACTAAGCAGTCTTTCCTTTCAAACTGTAGTTCTGGAAAGACCAAACTAATTTCACAGCCATATCCCATTTTGGTCCCCTGCCTTCTATCTCTGGAAGGCCATTACTTCCTATTCTTGGATGTTTTCAGCTATGTTCCTGGGGCTCTGAAAACATGGAAAAGCTGCAAAATCCTTCTTTCTCCCACCATCCTCATTTGTCTTCTCCATCTTATCCTGGTGCCTACTCCAGCTCATCTCCCTACCCCAGGACTTAGTATTCCTCTTTGTGAGATTGCTATAAAGCATCATTTGCTGACTCTTAAGCACATTCAGGTGAACTAGCCTCGGTGATGGCACACTGGTGCCCACTTCATTCCTTCTGATTTGTTTCCATATCTGATAAGCAGCACTGACACATCCATCTTACTGTACTCATTCATCCTCTTAGGAGGAACATATACCTGCTCTATGAGGCTGATAGATTGAATGATTAGCATAAAAAGGGAAGCAATGATGCAAAAAATCTCATAAAATAAGAAACAACACTCAAGGTTGGCTACTAAACATTAACACCAGAGATAAGTGTATTATTAGCCATTGATTATTCTACAGATAAATAAGATGGCAGAAACCACAGATGTAAAAAATCAGTATTTGTGCTCTTTTTCTCTCCTTTGAAATGGAGAATAAACTGTTTGGAGCATCATTCCTAGTTACACTTTATTTTATATTCCTCCCTCTTCTGTGTTTCATTTTACCTCTCTTTTGACAGTAGACACAGTGTCAAACTTACAGGCCTCCTGGGATATGTATTTTTTAATTGTTATTTTGAATAGGAGGTGCTAATACAGCAGAAATAATATAAGAAATCTCTACAGCCAATAATTCAATCTATAGGAGAAATTTTGCATAGCCCATTCCCATCACTTGCAGTAAATGTGCATGTACATCAACCCTAATGTAGCAAAAAGCTAAAAGCAAAATTTGAGTATATGAACATATCCGTATTGTTTTCTTGGCAACAATAGGGAAGTGACCTCCTTTGCCTTCTTTTGTCTGTTAGTAATTATCAACCTAACCTACATTATCCCAGGGATTTCCTAGTGCCCTCCCATCAAAATACTAACCAGGTCCAAGTCTGCTTAGTTATTTTTGAGATCAGTCAAGGTTGGTAAGCGCTGCCACCTGCTGTGACCAGTTCACAAAACATCTGGCCCAAATCAACAAGGATGGAGTAACAAGACTAGAGATAGGAAAGAGAAACCCTCAGAAACATCCCATCCACAAAGAGTGCTGTTTTCAAAGGATATCACTTTGCAACCACAAAGTGTATTACCAAGGGGAAAAAAAACAACATAAAGAACAATTGTTACAGGCCATTGCCCAGACAAAGCTACCGCATGCCGGCTAGTTTACAACAATGCAAGAACTAGTTTTCTGCTTGGGATGAAGTTGGTTGGTGGAAACAAAATTCAATTGTTCAAGGTGAGGTCTCAAAGAGTAACTGACAACTGTCAGGGCAAAGGCAAAAAACAGAGGTCCAATCAACAGATGTTTCACCAATGATGAGATGGAAATTAATTCATTTGAGCTCTCAGAGCAACACCCAAATTCAACTACAAAACCTACAGAGTCCTTTTGCAGAGTTCTTACTCATATGGTCTTTGTTTATGAGATGCATTACTACTGGCTTCACAATTCTATGCTTTGAACCTGAGCCCTTTAAAATAGGTTTAAAACAGCAATGCTCAAAATATCCCCCTTTAAATCCCTGGAAAATCCAGAAAACCCCTTTCTCCTCATTGTTCACTCCGTCTGCCTCTTGCCTTCCCCAAACAAGGAACGATTGCTCGCACTTGCTTTCAGAGAAACTGTGAAGCACAATGACTTAGTCTTAACAGCTGTGAGGAAGATAAACTTGCTGGAACATTATGGGTTGATTTACTGGTGCTTTGCAATAGATGCCTGAACGCAACCTGTGATGCTAAACCCGTTTGCCTCTCGTGGAAGTCAGTGCACCAACAAGTTTTGCCAGCATTACAACTGCTCTTTTTATACATGGCACTAATTAAAATCCCCATCATTAAAGCTATTCTCCCAGCTGCTATGTTAACTGTAAATAGGCTGTGGGGGTACAGTATAACAACACATTTGCCAGCCAGCCTGCAGCTTGAAAATACTGTATGTTTAGTTTACTTAAGATTGAGCCTGACAAGATTTTTTTAAAAAAATGCATAGATGCTCTCCATCCCAAGTGCATTCAACTCCCAAAATATTGCATCTCTCCTTGGCCCAAAGATGAAAACCTGCTTGACTTTGAGGCAAAACTTCCCCTTCATTTAAAAAGCACCAAATCTCAATAAAACAGAGCCAGATCGTTGCTATGCACATACCTTGGAATCCAAAACAAAGCAGAACACAATGTGGTAGCTTTCCCAAGCCGTTCATTGATTTGACGTATCTTTGAAAGTTTGTCTCCAAACTGGGAAGATCGTTTCAAAATATTAAACTTCTTTCTTGCCACCAACCACAATGCAATTAATTCCCCTCAATAACAACTGTTTTTGCAAAAGAGCAATAAGGTGTCTCTGCAGGGGGTGTCATTATCTTTAAATAATCACGCCCCAGGAGATGAGGCAGGCACACTCCACTGCACCATGCCTGCTTTTTAGGACTCTAGAGTACAATTTGCTTCTGTTAACCACACCCTGACAGATCTAATTGACAAATACGGACAATGGAGAGCTGTCAAAAGAGCGGTGGGGGCATGTGTCCCTTCCCCCTTCCTCTTGCAGAATGAAGCCACAGCCTCTCAGCTCCCTACTCTCATTTCTTGCTAAGTTTGCCGCCCCCTCCATTCAAGCCATGGAATCTTAAACTTGTGCTTTGGCACTGGCAGATTGAAGCAGTAGCACCAACTGCGATGGGTAATGCATGCTAACATCCCCATTTCTAGGCAATAATACGAACAACTCCCCATGCATAACAGAGAGTTATGACTTTGGAACGCCATTGCGTTTGACAAAAATCAAAACAGGCCCAGCTGTCCCTGACAGCCCAGGAAATGCAAGCAGGAAGAGATGTACAAACAAAGCATTAAGAAATGGATTATGCAGTCCCCTTCAGAAGCATTACTTAGCCTAGGTTCTAGGTGATGTGGCTTGAGCGCCTCTGTCTCCTATGCATTTCATTCCAATCTTTTGTATCATCTTGTAGGCAACAGGATTCCAGCCCCTGTTTGGAAAGGCTGTACAACCTCTGTGGAGGAAAGGTGATGTATAAATGTAATAAACACATTACAAATATTTCCATTGTCTCCACATTATAAATAAATATTGTGGCACATGTCTACTTGGAATTGTCCCAAGGTCAGTGCTTAGAATATGCTGAAGCTCCACTGAGACACAATCAGTTCCCTCTGTGTGCGTTGATTGCATGCACAAAAGATAGCAGAGGTCTTACTTTATTATCGTTCAGTTCCTTCCAATTCATTGTATCGAATGCATAGCATATTGCCAGGATATCAGAAATTCTTTGAGTTTCTGGTTCTATCTTCAGGGATAGCATCTAGCCATCTTGTCTATGTCTGCCTTTTAATATTGCCTTCTACTTTTCTAAGCATCAGGGTCTTCTCCAATGATTTTTGCCTCCATGTCATGTGGCCAAAATATTTAGCTTCATTACTACTGCTTCCAATAAGCAGTCTAGTTTTACTTCCTCTGATTGATTATGTGCCATCAAGTCGTTTCAACTCCTAGCAACCACATAGATAGATTTTCTCTATGATGATCTATCCCTAACCTGGTCTTTCAGGTCTTCCAATATTGCATCCCTTGCCATTGTAACTGAGTCCATCCACCTGGTTGTCCTCTTCTTCTCTTTCCTTCCACCTTTCCCAGCATTAGAGCCTTTTCAGGAGAGCTAGGTCTTCATATAATGTGTCCAAAGTAGGATAATTTGAGCCTGGTCATTTGTGCCTCAAGTAAGAAATCTGGGTTGATCTGTTTGATGATCCATTGGTTTGTTTTCTTGGCTGTCCATGGTATTCTCAGTCTGCCAGTATTCAATTATTCATTCTTTTGGTGATCTAAGGTATTCATAACAACTTTCTCTACCATCACAGTTCAAAAGCATCAATTTTTCTTCATTCAGCCTTTTTGACCCTCCAGCTTTCACAGCCAAATGTTACAACTGAGAAACACCATGGCCTTGACATGTTCATTTGTTGCAGTAATTTATGTCTCTGCACTTTAATATTTTGTCTACTCTATCACAGTCTTTCTTCCAAATAGCAGACATCTCTATTTTCTTTTACTTTTCCTTTCTTGTACATTTAGCTTTCTCTTTGATTTTTTCTTTTCTTTTTCTCACTTTAGTTTGTATTAGTTTTTATCTTCCTTTTAAAAAATCTTTACATATACAGTACATATTTATATATATAAACAAATAATAGACATCTCTCTATTTCATGGCTACAGTCACCATCCCTATGCATTTCTGAGCCTAAGAAGATAAAATCTGTTACTACTTCATACTACCTATGTGCATGGGGTTCACAATGCCTGTTGTCATCATCTAACTTATGAAAATATAAAGCAGTCTATAACATGAGTACCTACACAGAACACAAATCCTAAAAATGCAGGATTTCTGATCCATATGCTGTAGACATGCACTTTTGAAATCAGGTACACCTGGACTATAAACTCTTCAAACAAACTGGGGAAACTCATTCCACAGACTTCCAGGTACACGTGAATATGATTTGGGACCACAGAATAAAAAAGATCTAAGAAGAATTCCTAGATGCTCTTCGTTTCATGGTTACCAAAAGGAAACTAGAGGCTCCAAAATTCCTCCTCTATAAAATTCCAAGGTGCACTCCAAGGCAGAGTTCATTGATGTGTAACATACTACCAAGACCAAAGCAAGAACCTGGATCTTGTTTTACCATTGCACCAATGTCTCATTTCCTCTCAGATAAATTATAGCTGTCATACATTTGCTCAACCATCTCCAGCATATAGGACACTTCTTTCACAGTAGTAACCCTCTTCTCCTTTCTCCTCCTCCTCCTCCTCCCATAGATATCTATCTGCATATACTGTGAGGATAAGATAGTGACTACTGGACTTCTTTCCTGTATCATTTCTCTCCCTTCTCCAATCACATGTACATGATGCTGCAGCCTTGCCAGTGTTCACAGCAGATTCTTAATTCAGAAAATGGCAACCCTCCTTCTTAGGGGAACAAATCTATCAATACCAGCAAACAATACTGGGCTAAACCCTCCGCTCCAGTTGCCCCAAAGTTCTTGCTCCCTTCAAAAGATGCTGCTCTTTCCCCAAATCATTGTAAAACATCAAACTCACAAGACTTTAGAATCCCTTTTAATTTCTCCTGGCAATGCTTTTGATCTTCTTCACAGGATGGCAGAGTCTGGTGGTATTGGATAGGTGATTTTCCTATTATAGAGTTCTTGATTATTTTGCAGCCTTCTTGACTACCTTTTTCCTTTCCTGGTCTGAAAAAGATTCATAGGAATGGTTTCCTTAGGATGTCTTCCTTTGGGATCAAAACATTACTTGAGAAACTATTATGTAAGACAGGACACACACATACAGTACATCTCTGAGGTGCTTTGCAACACTGCTTTAAAAAAAAAGAACCCACAAAAACTTTAAAAAAGAACAAAGAAATTTAAAATTCAGGGAAAATGGTAAAGAATATTAACAGCAGTTTTAGTTATCCATTTAGTGTCCATTTACTTATCCATTCGCCACAATGGCTAGGTACAAGCACTACATTATTGTTGTGCCCTTTTTGTGGGTTTCTTAGACATATCAGGTTGGGCCCTGTGGAAAATAGGGTATGAGATTAGAGGAAACTTTGTTTAATTCTGCAGGACTCCTGAGCTAAACCGTTAGCTTCATTTGCAAATGTGGGACTGTACACTGCAGGATGCCCATAACAGTGACTGCAACAAAATTATATTCTAATTAACATGAATTTTCAAGGCAACTCCCCACCCCCCAAATGGAAAAAATTAAGGAGGAAAAGTAAAGAGAATACCTGCAAAAGTCGGCAATATGATTATTGACTACACAGACTGCTGTGTAATCAATATTTAAAGCAATTCCATCATTAAGTTTAGCAGGTATTTCATGACTATGTATCTGGGGCTGGCAAGCTATAGGTTTATAAATATGAGGGCTATCATGGTTTCCGAGTGCTGAAGCACAGCCACTTTAAAACTGAAATTGTCAGATTTTATCAGTTATTGCTTCCATGGAGTAATGTAACTTTACAATTATTTAGCCCATAAGGGACTAATTTCATTCAGCTTCCACAAATATTTTTTCAGATTGGAGTACAGGATAGGATTTCTTGAGTGGCCTGACAAAGGGTAATAATGGACGCAAGGAGATGGAGAAAAAGGCCCGATAATGAGATTAACACTTGCTAGAGAGAAGAAAAGCTTTTCAACACAACTCAATTCATATTTACTCAGCAGTAAAATCTCACTATATTCAATTGGAATTATTTCCAGAAAAGTGTGTATGGGATTATAATTATTAATATGATTATTAGTAAACATATGTTTATTCCAAGGAAAAGTAAGTGCTTGATTAGGATGGCAAGCAACTTTCTTTCATGACCTCAATTTCTGTATGTTATATTTGGTTCCAAATTAGCTTAACTTTCTTAAATAATTTAAATATTTTAGTGTAAACTAGCTATTCATCATGTGTTACAATCCATAAAGCAAAGTATATTACAATGACTCTTAAATACAGTATTTTCTGTGCACTTTACAAGAATCTTGTGCATACATCCTGTTTTTACACAGTAAGATCAGAAGTATAGTTAACTAAGATGACTATCAATGAATGATCTTGTCCACCATTTATTATGAAAAATTCTGAACCTAATTTTTTGAGAGAGAAAGGAATTATTATTATTATTATTATTATTATTTAGCTTCTCTTTTGTGTGTGTGTGTGTGCATGCCTTCAAATCAGTGTTGACTCCCTGCAACTGCCTAGACTAGTCCCTGCAGTTTTCTTGGCAAGATTTCAGAAGTGCTTTGCCCTTGCCTCCTTCCTAGAGCTGAGAGAGTGATTGGCCCAAGGCCCCCCAGCTGGCTTCATGCCTAAGGTGGGACTAGAACTCAAGGTCTCCAAGTTCTAGCATGATGCCTTAACCACTATATCCAACTGGCTCTCTAGATTCTCTACATGGTCAATCATTTCAATTTTCACAAATTTAATAAATTGAAATAATAATAGTTCAGTATATATTCATGACCAAACAGCTAAAACAACTTCATGGGTCACTTAAAGGTACTTATGAAACACCTGCTTTTATGGAAGTCCTGGATATTCTCACTATAGGATCAAGAGTACTGCAAGATGAAGAATTTGAATATGATTCAGATACGGCCATTCAACCCATTAATGTTCCACAACTTCCAAGTCACCCAACTGTGCTTTATTAACTGGTAAACATGTTGCCAGAACATAACAGTCACACTTCCTTTCTGCTTAGCTTGTCTTTGCATTGAGCTTATTTAGGGTGACACTTAATTGATGAGAAGCGACATACAAGTGATCTTTAAGGAACGTTGCCTTTAATTCTAAAGGAAGTGCAAACCATTAAGATTAGCAGCCACTGTTGGCCTGATTTTCCATGAATTTCCCTAATCTGTTTTTTAAAAAGGTTGACCATCACCATTGGTGGCGATGAATTCCATAGTTTAACCATTTATTGTGTAAAAAGTACTTCCAGAATCTCCTTGCAATTATTTCAACATAGGACCCCTGGTTCTGGCATTTGAAAAGAAGGAGAAAATCCACTTTCTGTCAAAATTTTCCATCCTATGCATGGCTTTATATGCTTCTATCATGTCTTGTTTATTTCCCTTTTTTTTAAAACTAAAAAGCCATCTTTTTTTTTTTTTAAGTTGTAATCTTTCTTAGTAAGGGAACAGTTCTACCTTCCCCCATCATACAATATCCTTTTGCAGTACAGTGACCAGAACTGAAAACTGTACAGCTAATAATAAGAATTTAAATCAATGTGAAGGAAATAATCAATTGCATCTCTCATTTTTATCCTGTCTGAAACATAGGAAGTCACATATCTCAGTTCTTTTGTTATTATGAATCAAAATAAAACATTCAAAGAGTAAATGAAACTGCTGTTGATATTTATAATATTTCCTATAACATTGTCTGTATATGTGTGTGTGTGTGTGTGTGTGTGTATATATATACGCACATTTTTAAGCATTTCAATGAAAAGAGATCATTTTATTAAAAAATCATGAAAGCAAGTGCACTCATTCAACCTTAGAATTGTTTTCAGTACAGCAATATATTTAGATGGGAATATGTCATTAATATAAACAGCTGAATAGAAACTATTAAACTAACACATTTTAAAACTGAGCAAACCTGAGTATTTGATTAAAGTTTTTGTACATTCTGTACACTTGAACAGGTAACAGAGAAGCATAATATTTTTGTTGATTTTTAATTTGTTAGAAGTAGTGTCTCTGAAGTGCAAAATTTCCCATTAGTTTGTATTTTGAAATTACAAGGCTAGGGCTGAGGAAACTTTTTTCTTCTTTTTTTTAATTTTAAATTGCCAACCCCATTTTTAGAGGCATCTATAATAATAAATTGTAGCTCTTGTATAATTCAGATGTAGTCTTTGAGCAAACCATCATAGTCTTTGCTCATAGAAGAAAGCTAGGATTCCATACAGAAAAGCTAGTCAAGACTAAGTCCCATAAAAGGCAAAAGTTAACAAACAATATGTTGCTACTTATATCCCCTCAGCCTGAAATCTTATATATGTATCTGTTAATAGCTTCTACTGAATTCAGTGCAACTTGCTTTTGAGTAGACAAGTATAAGATTGCAATGTAAAGTCACTTTAATAAGTGAGGCTAGAAAGGCTCGTGTATATGCTAGTTTGTACTGGGAGGGATGTACCCATACTGACAATATGCCCATAAGCATTGCAAACAGTTGCCTTCTGCTTTCTCTTCCATATCAGTGGTAATTGGGAACATAAATGTCACATCTGAGGCTCTACCCTTGATCTTAGCCAAAATGCAGAGAAGCAATTCCTTTGAGTTTTAAAGTGATTTAACAATGACATCTCAGATCAGAAAAAGCTGTTAGGCACAAATATTGACCATGATGGAATTCTGGAAGTTGCAGTCCAACACTTCAGGAAGGCACCACGTTTCATGAAGGCTTTGAGTTCATTGTACATTAGCATTCATTAACACACTCTACTAAATCATAAAGTAATTGAAGGCTCATATCCTGCTTGCTGCAGCATGACCAATCTTTTTTGAAGAACATATTCTCATGATGTCACTACAGTCTCATCTCCAGCCCATTGCTGAAGCAGCCTAGAACTATCTTCAGTTGTCTCAGTTTGGAAGTGGTGTTCTGCAATTCCATCCATTTTAGTTTTTAAAAAACACTGTTTATCACTTATGTTTATGAGTCCTGGCAGCAGTGGCTTATTCAATGAACCATGGTTAAAATGCCATAGGATTCTCTGAAAGCCGAAGAACAAGGGAACCATGTAATACTATACTGTTTCAATGGCCGAATTAAACAAAATAATTATCATTCCTTTCACATCTACTAGAGTTCTCATATAATGACACACAAAATTATGGCTTTGCCTTTACATAGCAAATCAGTGAGAATGTTTTGATAATTTTCTCTGTAAAACATGAATAGCCTTAAACAACAAGATATGACTTCTGATTTTTTTTTTTTGAGTGGGGAGTGAATATTATCTGGGATTTATATGATTAAAAAAAGGTTCAATTCAATTTCTAGGGTAATTTGCCATAAAGATGGTATAATCCAAATAAATACCTTAAAGAGAAATCAGTTACTTTTCAACTATTCAAGATCTATCATCTCTGTGGTGTGAAGCCTCGTTTTCATGTTCGAACAGATGGGTAAAATTGTCATTAACACAAACTGACAACTCTAAAACTGAAATATAGATTCAGAGAAGGATTTAATGAATTAAATCAATATTATTGCAATGAAAGCCAAAGAAATTAAAAGTGATTTGTAAAGTTACCCCATATTTTAACCTCAGTATATTTTAGTCACTACAGTTTTACATTCCTGGCCCTTTTCAATTTCATTGTTAATCTCTAAATCTGTAATATATTTTTATTTTAATATATCAACTATTCATGGGAAGTCAAATGAATTCTGGACTATGTTCAAATTCACTGAAAGTCCAAAGATTTAGAAATTGAGTGTGGAGAAAGCAGCAAGGAAAACCATGATGAGTCTCTTTCAAAGCCCAGTTGTCCAGTATGACTTACATTAAGAGTAAATCTCATCCAGATCCACATGAGTTATTTCTAAATTTGACACAGTGTAACTGGATCTTCATGACTTCCCTAGGATTAATATTTTAAAAGTCTCACCAATGTATGGTTGATGCCTGATACAAGTACATGCAAATATTAAAAGAGTTACCAACTAAAATACAACTTTGTCCACTTCAGTAACCTCTAGTAAGTTCACATGCAAAACACTCTTGAAGACTAGATATGTAGATGTATGAAACAGTCTATGATTGATGGTGGGTGTGGGATGCCTCCAGATAAGCAGGGATTCCTAACTTCAACAATTCTCCAGCCACTACAGCCCATGTGGTACAGTATTTAAGGTATGGACCTCAGGGTCCTAGTTCAAGTCCACCCACAGCCAAGGTACCTACTAGGTGACTTAAGCCCAGTTATTCTGTCATCTAAACTTACTTCACAGATTTGGTGTGGAGAAAGGAATACTATGCACATTGCTTTAACATCCTGGTGGAGAGGTGGGATATAAATATAATAAATAAATAATACATGTTGAATGCAACATCTAAATGTGTGTAAGTTACAAAACATATTAGCTAAGAAACCTTTTTTCTACCTTCAGGTTTCCCTGGTGTTATTCTCTGTTATGTCAATTTCTTTAATGCAACTTTTAAATTATACATCTTCACAATGCAACCATGTTTAATGGAACTATTCCTTCCTATTCACAACTTTCAGAAACCAAAGAAATGTTTTAGATGAATCTTTCACTAGCAACCAGGGGTGTGAAGGATTGTGTGGGTTTTGACCACAGAAAAAGAGGATAATTGATGTCATTTAGTGCCACTGTATATATTATGTTTACTCAATAGTAAGTCATACTTCCCAGCAACCAGCAATAGAGGCAAGCTGCTTATGATTCAGGGGGTGGTACAATAACCATTGAGCCTCCATAAAGTTGCCCAAATCTCCATCACCGTCACCCTTCCTATGTTCCTACAGACATCTAGAAATACTCCAGATCTTTTTAATTGGCAGTCATGAGGTTCAGTAGCTGCTCCCATGATTTCCATTTTTTTTTTTCCTGCTCAATTGGGCTCTTTAGTTCTCAGTATTCAGTGAAACCTCCTTAGAGGTGGTAAATGCTGTCACTACTTCCTCTTATCCTGGAAAAATAGTGCTCACTTGAAAAGGAAACATTATATGCCCAGACTCGTGCTGGGTAGCTGAATGGTCTTTCCATTCCCATTTATATCGATCTCTGCCACTGCCACAATCTGGTTTCGTAGGTAACCTGGTTTTTGGCAGCACATCATGCATGTATTTTTTTCAAGTAAAACAACACATACATGCTTTATATTCATTGTCTTTCTCATAATCCCTCAGATGAACTCAATAAGCAATATTAAAGCTCAATTTCTTTAAGATGACACCAGTCATTATTATTAATTTCATGGGCTTGTTTATTCATATGTTTAATTGGTTATGTTAATAACATTTTAATCCACATCTGTGTTGTATGGGGGTGATAAAGAAACATTTTTTTGTGTGGCTGCAGTGACATTTTTCAGCCATTATTAGTCATCATCAGCCAACCAGGTCACCCATTCATTCTTTTGAAATGTTCACTGCCCTCTCCTGCAACCGGCAAACTGGTTTTTGTTTAGATGTAAAATAAATGAGACTCCTTAGTGTGAAAAAGAAATGTTAGCTTCAGAGTAACTATTTTTGCTGCTAATATCATAGGGAGATCCATCGGTGAGCAACATTCAATAGCAAGAGATGCTGCTAGAGAAGAAGTACAGCGGAAGCCTTCTCATCCAGTTACAGTATCTGCATATTTTAACAGACTTTTCCATAAATATGATCAACAAAAAGCCATGGGTAAGACATATGGTACCTATTTTTTTAATTCTTTGCTGTTTCCCTTGTGGTTAACAGCATGTGAGAAATTAAGGTGGTATTTTTGGACCAAGTGATCATGAGCTTATTGAAACACCTACATTTTTCATAAATCATGAACCTTAAAACACTGGCTTATGAATGTAAAACAACAACTACAAACCCTGTAATATTGAAATTAGAATCAACCCCTTTTTATAAATTGTTTTAGCCAAGTGCTAAAAAAGTCCAAGAAGCTTTTTCTGTTCCTGTCATGCCCAGGGAAAATCAAGATCAGCTCTCATGGGGAGCTGTCCCTGTCTCTAGATTTAAATAATTGCACTTCCCAGTCCAGAGTCCTGATTTAATGGACCAGGAGCTAAACTAAAGGATCTATCTAAACTCAATATATCAGGCAAGGGGTTCCACAAATCCCTATTTGATTCTGTAGTTTAAAAAGACAGTGCCTAGCTTTACGTACTCAACTCCAACTTATTACAAAAAAAGCTTAAGCTACAAAGAACCTAATTTAAACTGTATCCACACACAGGATTTCATATTGCTGAGCTGAAAGGGTTCATGCTTGTTTAATAATCTCTGTGTAGTTAAATTATGTAATCTGATAAAGACTAACAACAGTATTTAGAAGGGGGGAGGGGGGACCACATCTTCCCAAATACTGCTGGCCAATGGCTATGCTGACAAGTCTGCTGAAAGTTATAGTTGAACAACATTTAACAACATCCAAAACAGCATAGTTTCTCCATCTCTAACTGAAAAAGTCTGTAATTCAGGAACTTATTGTAGGAGTACTGGGTAAATAATAGCTTCATTCCCTTTTCAAAAAAATCCTTCTTCTTCTTGACTATTCCCAGTGGGGCTGGAACTGTCAAGTTGTTTTCTGATGTCCATTCAGAATCATTGAAGAAGCAGAACCAAGCTGGTTATTTTAGTCCTCTTATAATCAATCTAAACAAAAGTCTGTCTCCATTATAAGCCACTTTGACTTGTCTGAAATGCCCATATATTGGAAACATTGCTTCAATGCTTTAATATCACTGATTCTTCAGTCTATCCACTATGAAAGCAAAGCTTCTACTTGAGCAGGTAAAAGTTAAGTCTATGTCACTGTTTTTATTTACAGTTATTGTTGTGTTATTGTTATCTTCACCTTTCTTCTTTCTGTTTTTACCCCAATAAAATTCTTTATGAATTGACATTTTCCTTGATTAATTTAATAGGATATTTCATTTAAATTTCTCACTAAAATCTTCCCCATATTCTAACTTCCAGTGTTTTTAGCACATTTCACAAGGTTTGGATAAATTAACATCCTCAAGGCTTTAGATTAAGGAAAACTAAAAAATATTCCAGTATGTACAGTATATAACATATTAGATATTACTAGAACTAGATTTATGGGGGAAAGGTTCCTTTAATACTAATAATTAAAAATTGCAACATTTGCATAGTCTCAAGCAGTGTTTCCTAACCTTGGCAACTTCCAGGTGTGTGGATTTCAACTCCCAGAATTCTCATTAATGGTCTTGCTGGCTATGGAATTCTAGGATTTCAAGTCCCAACAGCTGGAAATTGCCAAGGTTAAGAAACACTGGCCTAAAGCATTCAGGCTAAAATCAGTCCACAGTGGTGACCCTTACCAAGTACTTTCCCATCCACATTTGTCACTCCCTGCAACTTTGTCAAAGATGCAGCCAACAGTTTTTCCCATCCCATTCTCCTCTGGTCCTACCAGTCATCAAGTCCTTCTGCATTCTTGAAAAGAATTTGACTTATAGGTAGGAGGGGTGACAAACAAATAACAAGCCCAGGAGAAATGTGAAACATAAAAATGTTCCCTTCTAGTTTGGAAAACATTTTGGCTGTAACTCCATTTCTTTTTTGAGCTCATCTCAATAATCCTGAAGGCTAGTGATTTTTAAGTGATTTCAGAAATAGAAATCAAGGCTCTTAGAATGCTAAACACTTCATTAGGAACATTCATGCATTGAAAAAAAAGTGGTCTCTGGTCAATAAAAATCTATACCACAAAATATGTTTTAATCTTTAAGATGCAATAAAACGGTTGTCATTATTCTGTAGTTTGTTATTATGCACGCTGTACATTTGTGTTAAGACCAAAAGATGTAGCCACAACTGTATTAGTAAAACAGCAAAGAAAAATATATGCAGGGACATACACTCAGTACCCCATAATTTCTTTCTTCCCATATTACATAGTTGCACTTAATAGCCTTCTTTGGATCTGTGCACTTCCCCAAACATCTGGAAAACAACTAGGGCAACAGGACTTTACTTTTACAGAAACAGGGAGAGAGGGATAGATGGATGATGGATGGATGGATGGATGGATGGATGGATGGATGGATGGATGGATGTTTAAAAAAAATAAAAGCTCCATCTTCCTAGCAGGTACTAACTATTCACATTATTTTTTTCTAGGGATCATTGTCAGTTATATTACAAATAATAAAGTTTCCGGTGAGGATTCATGGCAAACTAGATGTCTCCGAAGGAGCGGGGATGGAATTGCGGTGAGATCAGTGGCTGGGAGGTGATTTCTGGCCAACTCTTTCTCTTCCCACGGTCTTGCTGCGGACTGAGAAAGCACTTGCTCTGGAATGTTCCCCCTCCCTCCCGATAACCTTGATCCTCCATTCCAGTATCTTCCTCACTCAAGCCTTCCATTACACAGTCCCAATGTAACCTATTTGGACATAACGTTCTGCCGAGCCTCATTTCTTAATCACTTTTGGAATTTGCCTCTTAACTGCTTTTCAACTATTAAGAACCTTTTGACTGACAAGTTTTGTAACATGTTTCTGGTGAGTTTCCCTTAACACTTAGCGAAAGACCTTTTAAAGAAAAGTTTAAGGACAAAAAGGATTTTTTTGGAGTAAACAGCAACGGGATGATTGGAAAGTTATAAATAGACTAAGAGTCCAGATGGACTTGAAATAAGATTTTGAAATTAATTATAAGAATCCTTCCCATGGGAAAATGTTGTTGTTTTCAATTCTTAAAAGAAGACATGATTGGATGGGAATTTGAATACTGTACACTCGAAGGAACCAGAAGGAACTAAAGATTACAATTAAAGGAGAAGAACAATTAATTTTTATTTACTAACACAGAATGGAACAAAATATTTTAACATTGGATGTATTGGAGGATATTTTTGAACAATGGACCCAGAAATTAATCTTAAAAGTGTCTGCAATTATAGATAGATTGTTTTTAAATGATGTTCTGGAAGAACAAGTGTCACCAGACAAGACTGAGATTGATCTGAAACTGGATTTAAAAATGACAAGTTACAAGAACAATATGGAAAAAGATGTTACACTGGATATACAAATGAAACCAGCTGACACCTTAATAATTAAAGGGGATATACAAATGGCAAACCAAATAAGCGACTTGGATAATTTTCTTATATTGGGTTTACAAGAATCCTGTTAAAGTTTTGAAGGATATTGTGAGAAGAATCCAAAGAAAAAAGAAAAAAAGAAAACAAGCTCTAGGACATTATTTAAAGGGATTAAAGATCAAGACTGTTAAAAGTAAAAGGAAAGAATATAAAGTGGGTTTATTTGATCACGGTTAAAATAGATAAGTTTTTCTGGTAACCCTTTATGGATTTTTATTGACCAGGACTGAATGACAAGATTTTAAGGATCTGTTTATAGGTAAGAGATGAGATATAAAAGTAAAAGGAAGAAATACTGAGTCGGTTTATTTGATCAAGGTTAAAATAGATATGTTATTATTTCTGGTAACCCTTAATGGACTTTTGCTGATTAGGACTGAATGACAAGGTTTTAAGGATCTGTTTATAGATAAGAGATGAGATATGGGACAAAGAGATTGTTTGTTGTATTTTAAAAGGAGGTGACAAGTTGTTAAAAATTGTTTATACTTGTGACAAAGGGGAAAATCACTTCTTTATAGATTTCTTTTTCTTTGCTACATTCTTAATTTTTTTTCTTTTCTATTTTTCTATTATTATTTTTCTTTTTTTCTGCACTATTTTTTCTTTCTATTCATTTATTTTTTGTACTTTGTATTAGTTTTTATCTGTATAACTGTAATGTCTAATAAAATTATTATTAAAAAAAAAGTAATAGGTTTGGAACCTGGATGTGTATCACTGTGGTATGATACTAACTAGCTACTAACTAGCAACAACAGGCCCAATAGACTAGGATGTCTGAGCCATACAGAAATTTCTTGTGAACCATGAAAGCTTCTATGATAATAAATAAGGTGACTTAAAAAATAATAAAGCTGTTTTAGCAGCACGCAATGACACTCTTTGGGAGTGTGATTCTGCAAATCAGCAAAAATAAAAAATGTCTATCCCACCTTCAGTAAATACATGCAATATGGTATGCAAAAGGATACCAGAGTGATGTTGACCTTGATCAGCAATCACACCTATTTCCAATAGTTGTGGAGGACATCAGTTATTCCTCATTTATCTCCTTATTTTAGAGGATCGCCGTTCCTCGGCAGCTCACAGAACTGAAGCCAACTCTGGCATCGCATCCAGAGTTGGTATTAGTTTTGATCTTGCAATAATCTACAATCTCTTCTTCGGCATACAGAATGGTGTTATCAGCCAGTATGAAAAATCCTAACAAGGCAACTAAAAAACAAAATGGCATGGTATTGCAGGTACATTTTGACTTTAGGAATGGAAATACTTTAGGAAATGGAAATGTTTTTATTATTGTAGTCGCCCGGAGTCACCGTGTGTTGAATGGCCATATAAATTGCTTTACATACATACATACATACATACATACATACATACATACATACCAGACTGCTGGATGACTTCCACTGAGTTCCACTTGACATAGTCCAACAGGAGCTGGACATGAACTTGCTCCATTTCTATAACAAGTCCCAGCTTAAAACACCCCTGACAGATTCACATAAAAAGGAAAAAGAACAGGAGAAAAGTTAAGAAGTATGGCTTTGGCACTTAGGGCTTTGCCTAATATTTTACTTTACTTGCTAAAATATTGGTATAACTATAAAAAAGTGTCCTGACTCAAACAAAGTGGAAAATCAGCCCTGTGTTTCAGCTTCAGTGGATGAAGAGAAGTAATGAAGAATGCAACAGGCACTATACATATTTTCTGCAAGACTCATAGTCAAGGATATTGCAGATTAATTCAGTGAATTAGGCATAAAGCCTTGTGTCTCAGTTGTTGTTCTCCTTCTTGGTGGTCTTTTTTTGCCTACTTTGCTTCTCATATTTATCTATGCTCCTCACAGCATATCTACGCAACTATAGAAAAGCTGATCGTCATTTCTGGGATGCTCTTTCATACCTGCTTCTAGCCTACAGCCTTGGGATTCTCTTGTAATTCCCAGACAAGGACCAACCTGCCCCATCTTGCCTAGAAACCAAGCCAAGATAGGTTTGGACCAGTGCTGCCACTTGTGGAGACCCATATTCAGGCAATAATCAAATCAAGCCATTTTTCCCTTTATAAATTACAAAAATATTATACATTCTCACTTTTCCTTCAAGTAAAAGCACTTGTCCATCCCATAGGCATCTCTAACTCCAGCAACAGTGATCTTTTGTTTTAGGGTTTTGAGAGTTGTTTTGTTCTTGTTGTTGTTATTTTGCTTTCATTTAATTTACCAAATATTCTGCTCTCAAACTTATTCATGTTCCTCATTGCTGTCCACATACAGGTAGTCCCCGAGTTAAGAACGCCTGGTTTAAAGACAACCCATAGTTAAGGACAGAGCATACTGTAGCAAAATTCAAGTTAAATACACAGTGGTTCAAGTTAATTACACAACACTATTTATACAGGTATTAAACATAATACTGTTCCAGGTTACATACAAATTCAACTTAAGGACAAACCTTGGGAATGGAACGCATTCTTAAGCCGGGGACTACCTGTATTCCAAACATTCTTCCACTCCAGAGTCCCACAGCAACTTCTTGTCTTTCCTTTCAACATATGCCATGATCTGTCTACTGCTTATCTTTCTGCATTTATCATTCTGGCAGGTTCCTTTCTGTGATTTTCACTCACACAGATCAACTACCTTCAGGTATATGAATTTCCTCACGAGTTTCTCTTGCAAGGCTATGCCACAAAAACAGAGAAATTTTAATCCAGCTCCCTATAAGGAAAATGGTCCCCTTGCTTCTTATTGGCTTCCAATAAAGATCATTCTGTGTCTATGTATGTACGCACAGAGAGATAGACAATATGTATATAAATGTGTTGTCTGAATAGGGAATGGGAGGAAGGAGTACATGTGTAATGTATGTGTCTGTCGATATTTGAGGGAAAGTACCGTATTTTTCCGACTATAAGACGATACTTTTTTCTAAAATCCTTACCCTAAAAACTGAAGGGCATCTTATTCAAGGAAGTCAGCTGTTGCAAAACTGCCAAACTTTGTTTCTGCAGAGAGGCTTCCTCCTATTGCTAGCCTCCAATCACGAGTGAAATAGCTTGTCTCCCAAACAGACTTCCTCCAATCACGAGCCTGATGTAACTGACATCAGCTGATGCTGAACAAACCAATTAGAGGAAGGCTGATTGCACAGACAAGCTATCTGCAGTTTCACTCGTGCTTGAATGTAATCAGTTAAGCAAAAGAGCCTGGAAATAGAGCTGCAGAGAGACGGTTTGGACCTCCTCCCACCGAGTGTATCAGGTCAATGTTAACTAATTACTAAATAAAAATGTGTTCTGCACTATCTTTAAAATATTGATTTTTTAATTTTGGGCTGGAAAAGTGGGGGTTGTCTTGTACATGGGGGCATCTTATTGTCGGAAAAATACGGTATGTGCTCCTGAGGTATGGTGTAGGCATAACTGAAGTCTTCCGCTGGTCTAGAACTTTAACAAGAGTGTGAATTCATGAGAAACAGCCCCAGAATCTGTTTCACTTGCTAAAAGATTTATTCTGGAAACTTATAAGAATTATCTTTGCAGATTATTTTCCCTACCATACCAACTTTAGAGGGAGGGAGCAAAGGCATAACACTGCGCTCTAGAAGGCCACCTCTTATTTTTGAAATTATGCTGGGAAGGCATAACTTCAGAATATGTAGTGGCATGTAGAAGACAATTCTTCATAGAATTCTTTCTGGCCAAGTGTTCTATAATTTACTACATTACAAAGGAAAAAATAAAGCTAATTTCAACATAACTGTGGCTGTTCCATAATTTAATAGAAGCATGCTGTAGCGCTGAAATCTCTGATTCCCAAAATGCCAACAACAGTTGCTTCTTAAAGTTTCCCATTTTATTTTCCAAATGCAAATTAAAAATATTATATGGTTTATTAGTTACATGTTCTTTGCCTTTAAAAATCAATTAAAAAAACCGACCATTCTCCATGGCATAATAAGGCTATTATGTAACTATCACTGTGTTGGGAAGGGGGTGGCTACAGGCACTTCATTTCACCTCATCATTTCTTTTAGCTTAAATATTATGCCACATACTGATTAATACCAGACCAATAAAATCATCTTAGCAATCTGGTTAGAGTCTTTTGTCTACCCAGATGGCCTGCAACGTTAATGTGTGACAATTTCAACAATGAACTAGGACTGTTTTATGAAACCAACATTTGTTCCACTCCTTTTGCGTTTTAGGCTCCAAATTTTGACACAGATGGTATAAATTACTAAAAAAAAAAAAGTGTTCATTTAGAAAGCTTAAATATGCGGTTTTACTTCAACCATCAGAATCTTTTACATTTGCAATTCAGTCATTTGCTAATAATTCCTAATAATTATGGTCTGTAAAATATTTCCCCAATTCTGTAGCATTTAAAAAATCCAGCAGTTCTCTAAGTTGATATATTAATGCTTAAAAAAAAGAAAAGACTAAAGAAAAAGACTAATTTTATATCTAAAACAATCCTACACCCAATACTCCGTACCTTTAAAAAAATATTGCAATGAAAAAGAGAGAGAAAGAGATGGTTTCTCCTTTGGAAGGCAAAACAATATAAGAATAAAATAAATAATACATAATAATCTTCTAGCCATGTTTTTATTTGTAACCTATCTATTGCTTGATCTTTAGAAAAGATAATGAATACTGGAGCAGAAACAGATGTTGCATGCAAATACACATAAGAAAAGAAAATCCGATCAGCCACATTTCTTCTTTCGAAGAATGACTTTTAGAGTCCACAAGTTTCTTCTAGAAAAGAATGAACTACCTTTACTGGGGAGAAAAAAGAGGTAAAATGTTTTTAGATGCATTTTCAGGTAATATTGGTTGACCGTACCATGAGTAAAAGAGAAAGGAAAAATAAATGGGCAAAAGAAAGTGCCAGCGCTTAGCGTTATTTTCAGTGAACATATGTGTATTTCAGTGTTATACCATTTTTAGTCTCCTGCACACTAGTTATGTTAATGCTTGGTGTTTACACTGAGAAATCATATTCATAGTGAGAATGAACATTCCAGGCAAGTTAGATTTCATATTTGCACTATAAAGCAACAGATGCTTAAAGCTGTGTCAGATGACCTGTGGGCAGGAGCACCTGCCCATAAGTTGGGAAGGGACCAATGGTTGACAGTACAATTTCCCAGTACAAATTAGCACTGTATTACTATGGCCAGTTGTATTTACACGACCATTGTTTTGGAGATTCTGGAAGGTGACATCCTTCTTCCAGGATGTCAACAGTACAAACCAATAAAAGACAATAAAGAGAAGACTTTTGTAGAAGATGGTTTTGTATTACTGTACAAAATTGAATTACAAATATCTGTCACATTCAGAATTTAGAGCAAAACAGGGCAACCAATTCTTTGTTGACCCTTCGTCTCACCTCAGTAAAGATCAAAAGAACACAAGGAAGAAAAGTGCCAGAAGAGCAAACAGCTTCAGATAAGTCAGGAAGCTGACACAGGTAAGTTTCTATTATTCCCATTTTCCAGATGAGAACCAAGCTGGAGAGTGAATATACTTGAATTTGTATCTTAAGATTGTATCCCAATTTAAAAACCTTCACTCCCTCAGCCTCAACTTATCATGCTGAAATAATTTTGTATAAACCAAATCTTTCTGTCCTAGATAAATCCTTTCTAAAATACAATTTATTTGGATATGAGCTTTGAAAACACAGTCTTGTTCTGCTAGATCTGCCAAAAGAGAAATGCATTTCAGATTTGCTTTCTACTAGAATCAATCACTCTGTACAATTAAGCTGGGGGTTGCACCATTTTTGCTGTTATGAGCTAAAATATATTGATATCTGTCTCTTATACAATGACACAAATTAAGTTGAGGGGCCATATGCCTAAATGTCACCAATGGGAAAATATCAATTACTCTTTTTGAAAGATACCTTAGTTTTTGAAAACTATAAGGCACTGTTTCAAATGCATTGGGAGAATATATTAATCAATGTTTTGCATGGTGCAATCAATAACACCCTTATGTTTAAGTTTTAGCTCTCTTTTACAATAAATATTGATATATTACAAACTATGTAAAAATTTTCATTGGACTTTTGTTTGCAGTATGCACTGTATTCATTCGGCAAATAAGTGAACTAAATATTGTTTGTTGCAAAACAGATGTCAAATAAAATTATGCCATATGTGCTATTAAACACTTTCCTTACTTTTTTTTAACAGTGAAAAGCAAGATGCAGTTTCAAAACTGAATGTATTTGGCTTTCCAAGGATTTGAAGCATGAAAGCAACATTTCTGAATATTTTTAAAACCTGCTGTGCATCATGTAATCCAGTTTTGCATGTTAAATCTGTTTTTAAGGTTATCTTCAAAGTACATTCAATGAAAAGTCCCAACAATCTTTACAAAAGAAACAGAGCAATCATTTTTGAATGTAAGCTGCTTGGACTAGTATCTGTGAATGAGAAATGATGTACCTCTGTTTATTTGTGGTTACTAAATGATAGTCTGTAATACAAATTGTATACAATGGTACACACACAAAAGAATTCTTGATGATTCTTTCCTCAAAAGATTCATGTAAAGGCAAGTAACATGGCCACATTTTCTAACATAGTAGATATTTGTGTTGTGTAACTTTGGGTCAATAAACACATAGTTGTGTTTCTTGACCCACAGTTACAGCTGCAAAGTGTGGCAAAAAAGATGGTGGCCGTGATGGGTGTAATCAAAGCTCTACCTGTTTTTTATGTGGGTCACATGTGCAACCCACATAAAATATAAGCAGAGCTTCCATCACACCACTGTGGCTGACATCTTGACTTTTTTGACCGTGCCCTGTGCACACCACTGCTTACAAGCCAACCACAGTTGTGTAGTCCAACTTGAAAATCTTCACAAGAAGCAAAATAGTGCAAGGTACATCCGAAAGCTCTAAAACACAGTTCATTATACAAAATAAGGTGCTAAAAGTTGCACAGTGGAACCAAAGATATTGTGACAAAAGTTCTGACACGAAGACATAAAAAAAAAACAACCATCAAAAAGCACACTGGGACCAGGGGAAAAAAGCAGAACAAATCAAAAGAAAGGATATTGGAAAAGTCTACCATTTCAAATGTTCCTGTGTCTACATGTTGACCTCATCCAAGTGCACTGACAGCAGCGTACCTTTCATGATTCCTCTTGGATGGCTAATATCTGCAGATTAATCACACAGTTGCTGACTCTTCTCTTCAGTTATGATGATCCTTTAAGAAGTACCCATGCAAGTGCCATTTGTAAAGCATGCTCATGTTTTCCTTCTCTGTTGTCCGGGAAAGATGATTTTTTGTGAAGACCCAAAGCTCAGGAAAACGTGGCTTCTGATGATGAGCTTCATTATCAGAACTCCATAGGTACAGCCTGTTTCATATGTACATCTTCCTTGCTTCCTGATTTTTTCTGGCAAGGAGGAAAGGCAATGACCTATGTGACGACCTTTGCATCCTCACAGAGGTAGATTCTCAAGTTTGAGCTTGATTTCTGAAGACTTCACAGAAACATCTATGTCATGTTCTGGGCAGCAGAATGTGAGTGGCTTGCCACTGCCTTCTTCCAAAACGTCTAATCAAATTCTCTACCTAGCCTCCAGCCCTAGTAATCTCTCAAGGTCACCCCTCCAAGAAGGCACCAGATTTGATCCAGCTTAGGTTCTAAAGCTAAATAGACAAATTATCTCCATCTCCTGACTAAACCTCCCCTGAAAAACCATCCCTTGGTTTCCAATACTATTGATAGGACTAATATCTAAAACTGTAGACTTCTCTGGAATTATTTATTATCTCTCCTGTTTCTAATTATTTGTTAAACAGATAAAATACTAGCTATATTGTAACCATCTTTCAATATTTTTCTATTCTTAACATACAGTGAGGTCAATAATTGTGTTTACAAAAGATAGGAATTGGGAAAGGCTCTAGCAGAAGAGAACAAAGGAGATGATTACAAAAGTCAGACCTCAAAATGTTAATCAGATTCAAAAACATAAAACATGACAACTTAATGGTGTTTGATTAAAATGGGGAGGGGAATTAAAAGTTCTAAGCATCTGACATTGAATCCTAATACTTTTTTTAATTATAAAATATAAAATGCCTGGAATTTTATCCAGAAAAAAAAATTAGACTTGGTAATTTATTTTTCTTGTGTATACAGTACAATTTGCTGATGAAAAAATGTGCTAAACTTATTGATTCATGACCATAATTGTTTAATTATTTATCATTGCAGAAATATATTAGCATTTATAATAATGCAGATGTGCACAAAGGCTAAAGAAGGCATATACAGCTTTTGTTTTCTGTTTGCTGTGCTGAAATTGGGTTGAGCTGGGCGGTACATGCACATTGCCTTATTTTAAGTGTTGCAGTTTTGCAGATTTCTGCTTTATTGGACTTGAAGCAGATATGCCAATAAGCTGTCATCACAAAAATGCTCTCCTATCGAATAAAAAAAAAAATCTATAACCAAAGCCAGCACTATCTCCAAAGAAATCTTTCCGGCAATTGATTTCTTTGTTATGATGGGCATTAAATTCTCCCTGCATCACATGTACAGCAGTTGGCTTCCTCATGCCACCCACAGCAAAGAAAGAGACCTTATATGCATTGGGTAATAATTACATCACCACAAATAATTACACTTAGTTGCAGAACATTTCAGCTTCATGTTTCTTGAAGTCATACATGAAAACCTGAAAGGAAAAGCAGACATTCATCTCAGGGTCAAATCTACTTTCATAAGCTGTGGCCAAATCAGGCAGAACCTTTTCTCTGGTCCATGTCTACATGATTGGGGGCTAAGAAATATCCCTTTCTCAAATGCTGCTACAATAGCTTTGCAACAGACTTCAGAACACCAACTATTGCTTTCCATCCTTCTCTTCTCAACTAGATTTTGAGATTTGGCCCTCCTCCTTTGCAAATAATGCATACAACAGTATCTACCAGCAGCACCTTTTTATTATTAGAGTCTGTAGCAAAGTATCTATAACTCTGCATTAGCAGATCACAGCAGTTTTCTGAAAAAGGCAACATTCAGAAAAAAAAGTTTCTATGCTTAATTGACTTGTTCTGCATTCTGTGCTCAAGGTAGTGCAGATCCCATTCCCCCCACCCCATGACTGGGAGATCCACTTGTTTCATGTATGTGCATAGGTGGGCATACAGACACATATTTCTCATAGGAACCGTTCATGCAGATTCTTTAAGAAAAAGAAGCATGAAAGATCCTTTCACATGAACAGACTCTAGATGGGAAAGACTATGATGACAAATGTATTAACATTAGTCACATGTATATCATTTCCCAGAAACCTCTGGTCAATGCACATAGATTTTCAAAATACCTGACCATCTGGACAGCAACCAAAGATAGAATCTTATATGAACCAGGGATGAAAGTTCATGTCTGACATTTTCCAACAGACTCAAAAATGGCAGGACCAGATGCTTGATGCTGATTGTACAAGTTCCACTTTAGGAATTCTAACTATACTTCAATTATTAAGGATTAAACAGACCAATATCTTAGTCCAGTTTTTGCTAGGCTATATGATTTCTAACTGCAGGTGGCAAGCAAATGTACGTTCATTTATGCTCCATTCCCATATATGAAAATAATTTCCTTGTATACACAAAAATATATAGTCATAAAAGCACTATCCAAGAACTCTATCCTAATAATATCTTTTTGATGCATAACATGTATGGAGGAAGCATAGATATGTTCCAAAATGGAATAAATTCTTTCTTTCTCTACTAAAATATCTAATGTATGAGCTTTGGATGGTGAATTCTTCAATGTAAGTTTTGCAACATGTTACATTTTGCAGCTAGTGTGCATATTCTGAATCTACCTGATTTTTTAGAGTACAAAGCATTATGGAAAGACATCCACGAGTCAGGAAGCCAACCTTGGACACAGGCCATTTTCCATGGGCTTATCACCATTCTCAGAACTGACTAATATGAGTGTCACAGCACTTCATAATGGAGAATACGGTTGAGCCATCTGGATTGTTTTGCTAAATTATTCCCCAAATCAGGCAAAGAGGCATGAAAGCTTCACTTATTGATGGGATGCTATAATCAGGGAAGATCTGTTAAGAAGATGGTGTGCAGTATACAGATGAATTACACATTAGTAATATTGTCTTACAGTTGCAGATAAAAACAACTCATGGATTGGAAAATCTGTGACAAAGTTTATATGATTACTGTTTTTCCCAGCATACTACACACTAAACGCAATTCTTCTGCATTCTTCTTTTTCAAGCACGCACAGCCCTTGTAAGTATTAAATTTATATCCTGCCTTTTCCTTAGAAGCTCAAAGAAATGCACATGATGATCTCTCCTCATTTTATGCCCACAACTCTGTGAAATAGGTTGGGCTGACTGATAGCAATCAGATGGAAATCACCCAGTCAACTATCAAGTGGTACTTGAGTCTCTAATACTAATCCAACATTTTAACTGATATACTGTCTTGGCTCTACTTTCCTAAAATATTCATATTCTGTATAGATTATGGATCAAATGTATAGATTCATGGAAGAATTTGAAGAAAAGCAGTGAAAGTGAAGACCAAATTCCAGCAAGGCTTTAAAGCAGGGGTGACCAAGAAAAGAAATTCAGGACAATGATGGATGGATCACAGCAGGGTAGAAATGTGGTAATAATAGTGCTCCAATTATCTCCTGAGCTACTCACCAAGGCAGGTAGCTACTAAACCAATTTTAGACCAAATTAAATTCAAAAATAGAACTACAGTGTAGGGTTGGACAATCTTGTGAATTTACTTATATTATTAATCTTTTCCTTCATTATTTTGCTGTTTGCTGTCCAGAACTCTTCATGTTTGGGGTGGGTTATAAACACTGGTTGGTAAATCAATCAATCAATCAATAAATAAAATAATATAATCTGAGCTACACTCATCTTTTTTCTAGTACACATGCAACTTGTAGGAGGGGAAAAAGGTAAATGGTAATATTATGAATACTATGCCAAACGTTAGCTTGTGACACTTAAGATTAAGGAGATATTTTGGAATATGATTGCACTAGTTGGTTGTATTTGGTTAATAAGAAAGTTTTCAGAGAGCCCATTCCATACGTTTAGCCACATAATATAAGATGCTTAAGAAAAAGTGAAATTGCTTTGGAATTTTGCAATGTGAAAATTAAAGCAAAAATAAGGTATATAGAGAAGATCTATTGGACTAAGTTCATAATGTGATAAATATTGGAATAAAGTATTTCCTGGTCAGTTGTTTCTTCAACAATAGCCAAACAGTCTCAAAATCCAGAATTTGCTAATTTAGGATATTGTTTTATGACTCAGTATTAGCTCCCCCCTCCCCCTCCAAAAAACCAATGAAAGCTACTGGGCCAATTTATATGCTAGCTTTCATAACATGAGGTTGCCCAAGCAAAAGTCTGTGAAATGGACCTGGAAAATCCCAAAGTTCTGTTTCCAGCATTAGCAAATTAGCTGGGAATAGAAAAGACCTGAAACATGGACAGCCACCATGAGCATACAAGGATGTGTCCAGGAATCACGCTTGATTTTTTTCTGCTATCAAAAGTCAGAATAGGCACACTTTGTGTATGTATGAATAGGTGAGTGGGTGTGTTTTGTGGGTATTTTATAGCTTTCTATGTCACCATTTTGTCTACAAAGAATCATTGCCAAGCTCAGTCCTTTGTGCATCATTTGGGAGAGAGCATATCTAAACTCATGTGTCTTTGTTCTAAGTAGGCATGCTAAACATACTGCTAATCTGAAAAATCACAAACACTTTAGGCATGCCACTTTGGGAAAGTCCAAATAAATTTGCTTGCTTTTTTCTACAACTTTTTACAGTCCTATAATATCTCTTTGGAGATCAGATGACCAGGGGTGCTTACAAATGAGGAGTTTATGCTGCAACTGCCAAATTGAGGCTAAGCTGCTCTTTGGCATCCCAAAGACATGACAATTTGATTAAAAATAAATGGAAATTTTGCCAGGATCTTAAGAAGCAATTTGTCAGGAGCTCTAGATTTCTTATATCACCACAACAATCATTGATCTCAAAGCCAGAACATATAAAATGGGGTAAATAATTCAGTATAAAGCATAGATTTCATATTCTAAAACCCTAATGAGCATGAAACTCAGGAGGAGGTTCAAGGAAATAAAGCTTTCCTAAGGTATATGGTATCTATTTATTTCTCAAAAGGTGGTTAATAAGATACAACCAAAGCCTCCCAAGATGGCTTCCAGAATACAGGTTAGGAAGGAAACAAATGAGTTAAATAAAATAAGTCAGAACTTTGGCCTTCCACAAAATCAATGGGCAAAAATTCTAGGTAAGGCAAGGAGAAGGTAATAAAGCAGCAAGAAAAATAATATTTAGAGTCATGGACTCAGCAATTATAGGATTTCTTACAAAGAGATCAAGAAAAAAGCCAATGGAAGGTACAAGAATGATTAATTATCTTTAGATGTATTTAACAAAACTAGTGACAAAAGAGGTTTTTGTAGACCATAGTGATTCTCAAATACTATTCAGAACTTTTTGATTTGCTAGAACAGTATTTTGCAACCTTGGCAGCTTTAAGATGTATGGACTTCAATTCCCAGAATTCCCCAGCCAGCATGTTACATTTCAGAGTAGCATTTCAGAGTTAGGTTTCAGAGTAACATTTCAGAATTAGGTTTGCTTTCTCGTCATGACAATGGACCAGCCAATTCAAAGATTTCGTCAGCAGGATTGGTGGTATTCATCAGATGTTCGCTGAGAGATAATGCTATTCTCTGGGAAATTTCTTTCCAGTGTAATTACCATGATTCTCCTTAATTTACTCACTGAAGAAGACATGCAAAATAATGACACTCACACAGTTCATGCATACCTGTCTGATTATCATTCCTACTCATTCCTAAGATTCTTTGATTTTTATTCTTATGTTGTTTGCTACCTTCCAGGACAAAATGGAGCCAAGGCATCTGGGTAATATCCAGCAACACATGAATACAGCCAACACATTGAATATCTTCTGGACAACTGGCAACAGATCCCTGAGGCTTCACTTAGGTAGTTTTTCCAGTCCAACTGGAGATGTTGTACTGGACTTAAAATATGTGAACAGGCTGCTTGGGGGGTTGGCCATTCTGAAGAATTTGTTATTAAGCTCAGATCTGGTTTTCTACTCTCGACTGACTCTAGATCATTGATGAATGTTCAATAGTGCAGATCCCAATAGAGATCCTTATGGAACCTGATCACTTGCTTCTGAACGAACTTTCCAAGAAACATTGGTTGATAGAAAGTGCAAAGTCCTAAAGGTCTGGCATGCCATTTTGCTGTCTTGAGCAAAACATGCTTTCTTGTACTTAAACACAGGCAATTCATCAGTTTCTCCAGAATGTAGCATGAGTTACATTTAAAAAGCTAGGAAATTAGCTAATGATTCAGCTTAAACCATTTGGAATATAATTTGCATTCTCCTTTTTGCTCCTCAATGTCTCTCTCTCTCTCTCTCTCTCTCTCTCTCTCTCTCTCTCTCTCTATATATATATATATATATATATATATATATAAAGAGATAGAGAACAGTCTCTCTGAAAGACATAGTACAATGAGCATATATTATAGTATAGCTTTGATTCTGAACTTTTTCATCCTGAATTCTGAACAATGGACACTTATGAATCATTTGTGCCATAGAGTGCAGCCTTTTGAACAAGTAACAAGAGAAATCAGTTTTGCTAATACATTTCTCATCCTGGCTCTCAGAGTCATGCAGAGTTAAAAATACATACACAGAGCTTGAAAGTTAGAAGACCAAGTTGAACTCTTAAGGCACATAGAAAAGGTTGGAGGAACAACAAGCTAGACAAATTGGGAAATTATTGTAAACAATATGGATTAATATAGGTTTCTCTAAACTATTTTTCAGTAATGGAGAAGTGGAAAGTATTGCTAACTACTTGGGAATTATTTAAATACTACAGTCTCTAATAGCCAGTAGGTAATTGAAAGATTGGGTCACCTCCAACATGGCTCCTTGTTTAGCCTCTCCCTCTTGCTTTTCAGAGGATTATGACATTTTTCTTTTATGAACATTTGTAAGTTTTCCAATTCTCTGTTACGATCACTTGCTATTTTATTTTAAACACTGTCTTTTAATTAACCAACCTGCTAATTCTCTGTATATTTAAATGACACCAACCTGAGGGCACATACATTCTTTTTTTTAAAATACTCAATATCTTATATAAATATACTGATTACTGGGTGGGGCACTGCATGGCAGAAAAATAGTTCAATAAAAAAAAATAAGAATTTTAAATTAGATCATTTATAGTTCCTATTGCTTTATATTACTATATTTTTCCCAAGTTATTTTTATTTAATTTCTTATATGCCAAATTGGTTCTACAGAAATAAGGAGCATACATTACAGTATAATAATAGCAATAATAAATAAAATTCTTCAAATTACTTAATTGGAACAGCAATTCCAATTGGCTTCAGCAGTAGCAGAAATCACAGCATCTTTATCAAGAGTAATATAATTCCTATAAAGTATTACCCCTTAACATAAAAATCCAAGTCAAATCTTAATGAAAGAACATGGGCACTATTTTAAACAAGGGAAAAACTGGATTTCAGGCTGTATTCAAAAGCTTATTCTCAATTAAACTACAGAAAAAGCAAATCCATTTATTTTTTATATTTCATAATAGCTAAAGATAAGGATGCTTGGGGAGAGGAATTCCTGTTCAAATATCTGTAAAATGTTTTCAGAAAATAAATTCTTTGTTTAGAAAAATGTTATGAGGTTCTTCAATTCTGAGAATATCTTTACAAAAAATGCAACTACCAATTAAATGAGGGAGGATTCAGTTTTCCAAATCTGGAGCTATATCATCAAGCTTACCTATTATCAAGTATTAAATACTGGAAGCCAACAATCAGTGTTAATTTTCCATCTTGGGCAATATTGGAATACACATATATAGCACCTTTGGTTGGATGGACAGTATTAGGACCTAAATACAACAGAATTCTTTGGAAACAATTACGTTAGTTAGAAAGCTATGGAATATAATGTCTAACAAAAATGCTTTGGTCCTTTTTCCCATGCTAAATTGACTCTGGGGAAACCCAACATTAAAAATTGGGAAAAAGATGGTGATACGGAAAAGTTGGATGAAAGCAGGGATATTGACTCTGGACCAACTGATAGATGATGAAGATGAATTTTTAACATATGATGTGTTAAGAGATAAATATTACTATCAGATGTATCCCAATGGCAATATCTACAACTAGAACATTTGTTAACAACATTTTTGGACCAGTGGCATTTTCAGCTTCTGAGATACCTAAGATACTAGAACAACTTGTTAAATCCTTTAGAACTAAAAAACCTACTATTAGCTTTTATAGCTATTTGTTATGAATAAATCAATTTGATATGTAGATGCTAAGAAATGAGTGGAATAAAGAATGAGAAATTTCTATATTGCCTAGACAATGTGAGAATGTCTTAACTTCTACAGTAAGAGTGTCAATGGACCTTAAACTACAACTTATACAACAAAAAATAATATTTAGAATTTACTGGACTTCATTATGTTTGTATAGAAAAGGATTGTCAAAAACAGCACTTTGTTGGAGATGTAATAAGGACAATACCTCTTTAAAGCACATGTTTTTACAATGTCCTATACTTACTAAGTTTTGGGAGAAAGCAGTGGACTATATAAACATGATTGTGCAACAAAAGCTAAAATTTCCAGAGGATAATATTCTTTTGAACTATATACCTAGAACATGGAATTTGACAACTGGACAACCTAAATGGATCCTCTGTGCCCTTACTATAGCCAAAAGACTGATATTGCAGCATTGGAGAGATAAATATATGGCCTCATTCACTCAATGGATTGAAGACCTGATTGCAATTGCCACTTACAAGCAGATTGCCTATAGACGTAGACTTAGTAGGGACAAGTATAATGAAATGTGGGACTCATTTATACAAAATACAGTAGGTTAAAAAAAATGATTATCACATAAATGTTTTGGAAATATATATGCATCTGAATAATATCTGCATTTTATATGTATATATATTTGTAACTATTTACTGTATACTTTAATGGTATACTATGCTAAGTATTTTCTTTTGTTGTATTTTTGTCACTTTTTTGTAATACCACTTTTTAATGGTGGTATTTTCTTCTTCTTGATAGTGTATTATTATTTTTGTGTTTTGTTTTTCTTTCTTTTTTTGTTATTAATTAAAAAGCAATAAAATTTATAAAAAAAAGATAGGGATGCTTGAGAAGATGGGTTACAAGTTTTCTGAAACACTAGAGAGGGATTCCGCTCTCCTGCCTTCCACACTGCAGAACCATAGGACCTTGAATGTGAGGAAGCAGTACAGAAGTATAAGAAGTAGGGAACTTGTGCCCTCCAGATATTGCTGAATGGCAACCACTGCAGCTTAAATCAACATGGCACTGGATTGCTGGAAGTTGTATTTCAGAAGTATCTGGCAGCTCACAGTTCCCCATCTGTAATCAAAATGGTCTTGCCTTATAGTAGCTGGGTATGTCAATCAATGGGCAAAAAGGTGACACCATACAAATTCACCTTAGTCAAGTAATATGCATATGATTTCCATGTTCCAGGATCTGACCAAGCAGCATACTCATATAAGCACCCTTCACTTTCATTAAAATCTTACAACATAACACTGCATGTTGATCCAAAAGATCACCAGTATGAACCATCTCATCCCTGAGATCCAAGAAACTAACAATGTGCTCTTTGAAGTGATATATTTTAGTCAGGCCAATATCAAAATAATTACTGAACCAGTTTTGTAGAGTCAGTTGAAAGACCTCAGACTCATATTTCTGAAACCTCAATGGAAATAATCCAAACTTTGTGGGAAATGAAGAATGGTAGCTATACACAGCTCCAACTCTGACTGCTTTCATGAGAGCCTTGAAGATCTAGTTCACAAGCATTGCCAGGATGTATGTGTGCCCACCACTGAGGTGCAGTTATTTTTGTAAATTGTGGTCATTTATTTTCCGGTATGGCCATTTGTATCCCTGTTTTAACTGTAAGTTGCTGTTTTAAACCTTGTAAGCTGTCCAGAGTCATGTACAGGTAGTCAGCTATGGAAATCAAAATAATAAATAAATAAGTAATTTAGTTGGGTGTAGTGATTAAATGTACTGGACTAGGAGTGAGAAAATCAGTTCTAGTGCTCCCTTGGGTATGAAGGCAGCTAGGTAACTCTGAGCTAGTCCCTCTCTCTGAATTCTAGGAAGAAGGCAAAGGTAAACCATTTCTGAAAATATGACCAAGAAAACTATCTAACCATGTAGTCGCCAGGAGTCAGGATTGACTTGAAGGACCATAACACAGAGAAGTTTTGTTTTTGTTTTTTTTTAAAGGCAGAAAAACTAGGAAGAAAAGAAAAATACAAGAAGGAGATTGAAAATCCTAGGTCGTGCATAAACTGGAAGCTCTGGAAAGGACACCATTTCCATTAAAGGTATCTTGAAAGAACAGGAACAGTGGGCACCAATAGTGAATGAGCTCGTACAGAACAGAAAGAAAGAAAAAAATGAGGAACAAGCAATGCCATTTTTGCATGACATCAAATTACCTCCCATAGTCAGAGTATTTTGTGAATTGCCATACTACGTTATTATTCATGCATGTAAATATTAACCGAGTCACAACGTCTCGCATTTTGCACACATGCGTTTCTTTCCGTTTTATTTCTGCAGTGTCCTAACTGGAGAGCCTTAAATTAACTGCTGGCTCGCTCGTGCCCAGGACTATGAAATTAGTCCTGAAATTAAATAGCTCAATAGCACTAAGACATTCCCCAACTACTCCAGCAAGCAATCACTCACCTCTAAGGTTAACAGGATAAAGGCTGGATAAAGAAACTACTCATTAGAGCTGCTTTACAAAGAAGCAATTATGCGACTTTATAAAGTGGTTTCAAATATATTTTGCAAACTATGACTCAAGACAAATATTAGAGGCAGCAAATTACAGTACTTAGAAGAATTATCACCAAAGTAAAGAGACTCTTAATCTATAAAAAATATCAACAAAAGATGTAAATATGGACTCCTCTATGGGTGGCATATCTCCAAGAAAATATACATCTAATCTCGCAGTGTGTAGCCTCCAGTACCTGGGGAGAAGGTTAACAATTCAGAGCTGTTTCCTACAGCTATAGAATATATTTTGATGTAGATTTGCAGATATCAGAGACTTAAAATCTATTATATAATCATAGAGCAAGGGCAAGAAACCTGTGGATGTACTTTTCTGGGGAAAAGAACCACAATGCCTTTTTCTTTTCATTTTAATCACTTTTACACTGAGATTATGTTTTATTCTGGGCATTTGGTTTGACAATGTTTTTCCTGTTAAAGACAAAATTGCAGGTTGCATTGCATTAAGCAGGGCACAATATATTTTACATGGAGACACATGGAAGGCAAACAAGGTGGTAACTAGATTCAATCTTTTGTGTGTCTTACAAGAGATGGGAAACATTTTGATTTTAACAACTGGGTTTTATATTTATAAAAATGGGGGCTCACTTCTTATTTATGTCTTCTTCCTCAGAAGCCTTGCGAAAGGTTTAGTGTAACTTAATTCCATGTTTGCACTTGATAAAATGCTGGGAGCTTCTACAAGAATAGAAGCCCATGCCAGTAACCCACTGATACACATCGGTGGCAAGCCACCCTTCTAGAATGCAGGCACAATCTTTTTCAAGATGAAAAAGTACAGTATATAGTTAGTTTTGGAATTGAATGTTTTGAGCTACCCACTAAAAGTAATGGGCAGGCTAAGACAAAAGCTAAATGCTACTTAATGTCACTTACATTTGAAATTAATTAAAATTAAATGTGGTTAATATGATTACTCTCCAATCATATATTTAATAATCTCACTCGTCGTCATATTAACATTTACAGTTTGACATCATCTTTTAGAGGTCTCAGGCTGAGCACCTTTGGAGTAGCAACTGACAGTGACACTCCAGGATTAGGCAGAAGATGGTAGTTAAAGTTGTATAGTTAGGAAGTTCCTGACTTAGATGAGCTGTCAGCCAGTGGAACATTCTGCCACATGACATGGTAACTTCTCCTTTGCTAAAGGTCTTCAAACAGAGGCTGGATGGTCATCTGCAAGAGACAATCTAGTGAGCAGAAAGTTGGACTATGTGACCTCTAGGCTGCCTTCCAATTCTGCAATGCTATGAAATATGAACCTAATCAGTGAATAATAGGTGGACCAACTTCTTATGAGTTCCTGAAAATGACCCATGACTGACAGGAAAGGGTTTCATTTTTTTTCAGAGAAGGATAACTTTATCATATTACAACCAGCTTACCCA
The DNA here is from genome assembly GCF_059951505.1 of Python bivittatus. NCBI lineage: Eukaryota > Metazoa > Chordata > Lepidosauria > Squamata > Pythonidae > Python > Python bivittatus. Next base: position 13,328,401 of record NW_028277042.1, read on the forward strand.
CAAGACAATTGAAAAGGTGCTTTAAACAGCAGACTGAGTTCTAAGCCAGGAAAATCCATTATTAATTTAAGTTATAGACAATATTCACAGTAACATCCAGAAGCATGGTCAAACAAGATACACTTGCCAACAGATCAAAAATCAGAGACTGAGTTGATACCACTAAAGGATGCAAGGCTCCAACTACCATCATCAGACTCATATTCCTTGTCTTTGTACTTTCCAGAGAATTAGAATCTTGCATCTTAGAGAAGCTAGGCTTATTTCTCCATTAGCAACTTCCAGCATCACCCATGAAATGATACAAAGCCCTCATTATTGTTATAGCAAAACAACCGTAGTTGGATGCCTCTAGAACAGGATTCTCCAAAGTGGTCAATATTGACCTCTAAGGGTTGATGGGACTATCCAAGGGGTCGATATTGTTATTATTATTATTATTCATAGTACTATTAGTTAAAATAGTATTTATTAAATTAGTTTCATATAATAAATGTCTGGAGGTCAATGTACAATCTGAAACTTCAGGAAGGGGTCAGTGAGCTGAAGAGTTTGGGGACCCTTGCTCTAGAAGATGCCCTAAGTCACTAGCTGCAAAATGGCCTAGTCTGCATTGCTAGAAATATCCATCATTATCTGGGGAAAAAAAGCAACTACTATTACAAGTAACTGACAATTTAGTCATCACCTAAGAGTTATGAAATTGAAAGATTTTAATGTTGTTTATTACCACACTATGGCTTATGACTTAAAGGATGAAAAATATAATGAAACAGATACTAGCCAGTTAAGACGGGGGGGGCAAAAGACTGTAAGCTATGGGTATAATTTAATTATTTTAGTTACTTCAACTGAAAGTCTCAGGTCTGCTTATAAAAAGGAGAGTTTCTCCCTTGCCAACCATACTAGAAAACAACAGTTCTTTATTCTAGCCACTGTTGAAATACAGATTGTTTGAAGATGACAATTACATTGAGAATTCATGTTGATTTTTAAAACGTAACATTGAATTAATGCAGGTATTCAACAATCATTTTAATCTGTACTGGGTGATGCATAAGACTATCAAATTCAATTTGATATCAGGAGAACTAAAATGTGGAAATATATCCAAATTTCCGAATCATTTTAGTGATGAAAAGAAAAGAAAAGAAAAGAAAAGAAAAGAAAAGAAAAGAAAAGAAAAGAAAAGAAAAGAAAAGAAAAGAAAAGAAAAGAAAAGCAGGCAGGAAATTGTCACATTATGTGGCATTTTCACTGGCCTCTGACTGTACTGTGCTTAGTTAGAAGCATGTAATAAATAAAACTTCTACTATTCTGCATCTAATCATGAGAATTTTCTCACTATGTGCCAGCCTTAAACAGCTACTTTTACAATGCATTAAATCAACTGAGTTGGACTGGCAGAGATCTCTTCCTCAAATATTCTAATAGTATTTGAATATTATATAGATAAGACATTCAAGAAATCTGGGAGGATCAATACTGTTTCCATCAAAAGGTTTCCTATAGTTTGATATGTTATTTATGTTTCCTGGAAGGCATATGATGTGAACCTGCCCAAACAAAAAACAACCAGATATCATTTGGTTTATAAAACTGGAGACAGTCAAGTTACCCACATTTTTTTTTTTTTTTTATGTTTAAAGAATGAACAATCATGTATAGCAAGCAAGATGCTTCAAACCACTAAAGCATGCTATTGAACACTTGCACACTCAGGCTGCTAAACCTGGCAGCAACTATGGTTCAGAGTGGCAAATCTGTCTGTCTTACTTATAAGTTAAGGGCTGTACTTGCTTTGTTCTATTGATAGTACCTACTCAGCTGAATCTATTTCATTACCACAGCTCCATGGCAACTATGGAAATGGGTCCACCACTACCAGTTCCACCAGTACTTACCCATCTGAAAAACCCAATACCTGCACCAGATTCAAATCAAACAAGCACCCTGTGTTCAAATTTGTCTTTTAAGTACTTAATTCTCTAAGAATATGCTGCATAAACTGGCATTACACATATGGTTGGATAAACTGCCTGCACTTGAGCAGACGTGGAAAAGTTGTTATGTTTCAGGTGTTCCTCAACAGCACCTTCCCAATCGCTCTCACTGGTAACCATGCTGGCTAGGGCAGCAGCACAGAACTGTTGCTCAGAGTATTCAGAGCTGTGCTTGATTATTTGCTCAATGTTTGCCAGATGAACAGAGGACCTATGGGACCCCAGCCCCCTAGTATTATCTAGGTACATTTTTTTCCCTTTTTTAAATTGTAATAGCTGGCCAATGTAGGAACCATTTTCCTCTTATTATTTCAGTTGATATATGAACACCAACTCAAGCAGCTGATATATATTAACACCAACTCAAAGCATTATCCTGAATATCAACTCAAAGCATCATCCCCAAATACATATGTATTGTAGTAACGCTAGTAGAATTTTCAGGCTGGGCTTCTCTCCCATGGTACCCAGTGATATTCTACACAATAATGTCAATTTCTTTATTTCCTTTTGGACAATTATAATAACAGTATAATTATCCCAGATATTTATGGTGACACCAGTAAATATGGTCTTTTCCATAGATTACAATGAGCAGATGGTTACTTCTGGTGTTCATATCTTCTCTATGACACAAAACAGTAGACTATCTCCACCAAGATTTTCTTCTTTTTCTTTCTTTTTTTTTAATGTCCGGAAATTTATGGAGCGCAGTTTGTTCTTGGGATTTTCTAAAAAGTCAAATGTTTCTATGCTGAACCATAACCACTTAGACATTCTTTGAGAGCATTCTCAAAATTCTAAATCCTTCCTATGAATTTCAAAGTACTGTACAAAAATAGAACATTGGGGAGAGTCCTTTTATTTTAAGATTACATTTGCCCAATTAGATGCTGGCATATAGCCAATCTTGGCTGATCAGGAAAAGGGCTGTAGACCAGAATGGTAAGCAAGAAAAATCCAGGAAGAAGACATGGCAAACTATTCCTGAATGACTGAAAAACAATTTGGGCGTGTATACCAGGAGCCAAGTTTAATTTAGAGAAGACTTTAGACATTGAATTTATATAGCACATTAAAATAGTCACATGCTCTACAAACAGGACAACCAATCAAAAAGTATATGTCTGTTGCCAGCCCATTTTCCATTTCCCTCTATGTATTATTTGGTCATTAGCCTCAAAGTCAGGAGGCCTTTTCCCTATCCATGCGTGTTTGGAGAAATGAAAGATTTCTGTTAGGAACTGAGGTTTACCCAAAGTGGATTCTACTCTACACTTAAAAAGAGGATTCTTTTTCTTTCACTTTTAAAATCATGTATAAAGATTTCAACAGATAAAATAATGTATTTCCTTTACCATAATATCTTAGCTGTAAATATTCAAATGCCCAAACAAAAGTCGACCACTTACCTTTTACAGTGTAATACTGTAACTGGAGAATAGTAAAAACCTCCCTTTCTCCTCCCTTACTCAAGCCATGGCATACCATATGAAAGGTCAAATACAGGAGATAGAATTCTACCACGACAAGATTTCACTCCCATGTTAACGCTCCTCAGATCAAACCTGCAAAAGTACAAAGAATAAATTTAGGAAAACAAGCAAAATGACCCTCCTGGTTGGTTGGTTTCCTAGATATCATCTACATATTTTAGAAACGTACAACCTTCTAATAGAAATGAATAAACTACTCAACCATAAAGTTGCTATAGAAGATATTCTTGTTCTGATTGGAAAGGGCATCTGCTATCTGCAATATTGATAATACTTTTCAAATTTCATCTGCTTTTGTTTGCCTTCTGTGTCGTCTGTTTAAACACACTGGGAATAATAATGAATCCCAGCATTATCTTCACTTTTTCAAGGCTGAACATATAACTTTATCACAAAAATAATTAAAATTCTTTGGCACTCTTGTATCTTTTCCATTAAACGTTATCAAGCAGTGACAATAAACTAACATCAGTCCAAGGCTGCCCAGATGCTGCTGTTTAAAAGAATGTATTTGTCCCAGGGTGAGATACATGAATTTTGTGTTTACAGGGTCACAGAATTCCAAAGTTTTTCCTTTTCCTTTTGTTTAAATGATGTAGGGACTATAAATCTGAAAATATGAACATGCAAACATACAAATACATAATCTCCAAATATTAGGTTGAGTTCTTTTATAATTTGTGACTTCTTATCATGTTTTTTAATAGACAAGTCTCAGCCACTTTGTATTCCAAATGCTACAGACTTGGCACAATACCAGAGCATAAGGATCAAAACTAGGATGTTTTCCATGATGCTTCTGAACTTCATGCAAAGTTTTCAGGGCATGAGAATCTCCCCCACTTTAGCATCAGCAGAGCCAGTCTTTTCTTCTCAAACATAAAAAGAAATAGATTGCCACTGAGCATGTAATGAGCGTATTTTGACTTCTTGATCATATGCAAAGGTATGTTTGATTCCAAGAGAGAGCACCCATAGAGAAGCTTTAGTGTCTTTCCTACCTTGAATTGTAGCGTTTCTCATTTTTTTCTGTTAATGTAGGGTATTTATAAATTGTCAGCCATGTCTTTATATGAAGAATAAGATAAGCAACATGGAAATTTAAGTCAGTAACATAGTTTTCCATGTGTCAACATGCTTGCTTAGATTTGCAGCCCATCATTTTCAATTTGTTGGACATGAATATGTTGATAACATATTGTGAAAGTTTGTAGTTTATCCATCTGAGCATTTATACACTTCAGAGTAATTCTGCATAATGGATCACAAAACTGATCTGAAGGTGAAACTAGATTTGATAAACAAATAAGTTGTTTGTCAAACAACTTATCTCAGACAAAATCTACTGGCAGGTAACTGTAGAATATAGTTTCTAAAGGACTGCAAATCTATAAATACCCAACTTAAATTTGTGTGTATGTATGTGCGTATGTGTGTGTGTAGCTTTTAAACTGAATATACTCTTCTACCCTCAGTTTTCTTTTCCACAATAAAAGGGATAAAAATATCCATTTACTTTATCCTTGCAAACACAGGACAAATGTAAAGTATTATTACAAATCAGAGAAGCATCACTGGAGAGGACTGTTAGTTAACCTTCCGTCTGTTTTTAAAATCAAGATCACAAGTGTGCACAGGTGTGTGCATATACACAAGGCCATTTTTCTTTCTGTGTTGGAAAAGTTCCCTGGAATTTTTTTAACCACAGGTGGGAAAAGAGTGGTTTTGATCAGAAGAACAGCCATAGGAAAAATGGTTTAAGCATTCTACCTCCCCACACACCCACTTCAAAGTACCAGACAGCTGCGTTTCATTCCAACAAAGTCAAGTTTCTCAATTCATCTAGTTCGATTGGGGAAAATCCATTCACCCTTTTGACAAACATTGTACCCACATGATTTCAATACTTTACTAATGATAATACCATTACCATAAAAACAATAAATACAAATATGTAAAGTTAATTGTTGATTTTAAAGGGATTTTTCATTGCCATTCAGCCCCCAACCACAGTAAAATTAAACATGCGTAACAAAAACACTAAGGGCACACTTTTTAAATAATAATATGCATGCCTTTGCTTAAACGTATTTTTCAACTACAGCTATGATGGTTAGTAAACCATGGTCTGTGGCTTAGAATTTTGTGCCAGCTCAACCTATTGTGGTTTAAGTAATTCATGCTTTAGGATAAAACATGTTTTACAAGCTTGTGTTTTATAGTAATAATGCAAACCTAGCCTCAGTCTATAGCTTTTCAACTCATTTTAATGTGACATATGTACAGCAAAGTACCAACTTATTAAACTAATCCATCAGTATTTTTGAAGATTTCATTTCAAGAAATAGAGAGTATGTATATATATGTGTGTGTGTGTGTGTATCCATCCCCTCTCACCCCTATGGGTGGTCTGTGTCTTCTTCAGTCTCGGGTCCTCTACCAGAGGCCTGCGAGTTTGAGGGTTCTGCACAGTATCTGAGCTGTTCCTAGCACTGCACTCTTCCGGACAGAGAGCTCTGATGTTGTTCCTGGGATCTGTTGGAGCCACTCTCCCAGCTTAGGAGTCACAGCCCCGAGTGTTCCTATTACCACCAGGACCACTTTGGCCTTTACTTTCCACACCCTCTCTATTTCCTCCTTCAGGCCCTGGTACTTCTCCAGCTTCTCATGCTCCTTCTTCCTGATGTTGCTGTCACTTGGCACTGCTACATCTATCACTACCACTGTCTTCTGGTCTTTGTCTACTACTGCGATGTCTGGTTGATTGGCCAGTACCTGCTTATCCATCTGGATCTGGAAGTCCCACAGGATCTTAGCCCTGTTATTCTCCATGACCTTCTGCGGAATCTCCCATCTGGACTTGGGGGGGTCTAGCCCATACACTGTGCAGATGTTCCTGTACACAATGCCAGCTACCTGGTTGTGCCATTCAGTGTCTGTTATTCCTGCCTGCACACACATACATACACATACACATACAACACACCCACATATACTTATATATTAGCTCTGAATAATCAGAAGCAAAATTCCTACATCTCATGTGGAATGCTTAAGCAAGAAATCCATAACTTCTAATATGAAATGTCCAGTTAAAGGAGATGGATTTTTTCCAATATCCTTGCTAACAAACAACCCAAGTACCCTGCATCAGCACTTTTTTTTTCTATTCTTCAAGACTCATGTGCTTAATTTAGCAGACATATATAGCTCTTATTTTAAAACATTACAAATAGAAACAAAAGATGGGCTGTTATTTTAACAGGAACAAATGCAGACAAGTAGCTGCCCTACCAATCCAGCCACATATAGTACTTAGTTTTGGTTTTTGAGCAACTTGCAGCACACTCATACTCTTAACTTACAAAGCCTTGCAAACAGAAAGTTTCTACAGCGTAAAACGTGTTTGGACCACAGCAAAAGTGGAGACAAAGTGAATAACATGTGCTTAACATAACATAAGCAATAGTTTTGGGAATTATCTCCACCATCCATAGCTATGGAGTAGAAAGTTTTAATATTCATTTATGAGTATTAAATTAAATGACTATTCTCTATCACATATGGCTCATGAAAGTGCATTCAGGAAGCATGTAAGGGCAGAGAGGGACCTAAGGATAGTGAATTTCATAGACTACTTGCTCTGTCAAGACTTTTGTAGTCCGGAATCCTATGCACAGTCCCATGCTCCATCAGCAATTTCAGCATCTCAAGTAGATGCTAAATTAAAAAAAGGCATTACTTTTCATTTGCATTTTCACTTAATGCTAATGCAGTCACTTGTCAGTGGATGTAAACATAAGTGGAGACAAGAGTTTATTTTTACACCTCAGAGCACAGCTCCTGGTGACTTTCTTTACAGTATTCTGTATGTGTTTCTTTTCCTTCCTGAGATGTTTTAGGCAGATTCCCCCTGACGTTGCCCTCTCCATCAAAATAATTTCAGACCTTTCTGACATTCTAGTATCATCTCAAAGAGAGGAATGGCTTCTGCCTTTAATGAGAAAGTTCAGTTTGAAAAAAAAATTAAAAATCAAATAATGATAATATAATCTCCTCTTCAAGGTTGACTAAGGGTAATAATTTTTGGCCTCGTTCATACTGTTATTTTATGCTCCTTTCTGATAAAAGAAAATGGGGGGGAGAAAGAGGCAGCAGGGTTTGCATTCAAACCCTCCATGGGTTTTCCCGCATCTGTGGCACTGTGTCATGAAATCAGTGCCTCCCACCAGGAAGGTAGAAATTAAACTTTCCTTGCCTTTCTGCCCTTCTCACACTTTAAGAAGACAGAAATTAAGAGAAACAAAAACTGGAAAAACTGATTGTATATATTCACAGCAAAAATCTAACCAAATTCAAACAGGAATCATTCCCTTATATACAACATATCACACAGCAAGGCAGGCTGAGAATATGACATTTGAAGAAAAAGAGAAACAGTTAAAAAATAATTAAAATGATCCAAATAGAAACAAGCAATAGCCGCAGATGTCCAAAGCATAGTATAAAAATATTTAAGTCATAATTAGCGGTTGAGAAAAAGGAGGAGGGGGAACAGGGCTACCAGAATGCGTCTTTCTATAATATTTTTGTTTTTTTTATTTTTTTATAATCATATTTTCATTTCAACCTTCACTAAAACAGTAAAGCTGATGTTATGCATGATTTTGCATTTTCCCTTTTCTGCTTCTGCTTTTTTATTGTTTGCTTTAATTAATTAATTAAAAAAAATCAGAGGAAAAAAAGGTTTCCTCTAGTAAAGCATAAGAGCTATCTTAAGTCCTACCCTATGGGTTCAGCCCAGGGCTGGAATAAGGCCAGCTGATGCCCTAAGCACAGCCCAACAACGGTGCCTCTCGATGGAAGCAAAACTCTCAAGGAAAAAATTCTATGATGCCCCCCTTCCCTTGGTGCCCTAAGTGTGAAGTTATTTTGCTTAATTCTTAATCTAGAGGTGGGTCAGCAGAGTATAGAAAAATCAAAAGCTAGATGTTTTTGCCACCCAACACCCCTGTATTCATCACTGGAGCCAATGGTACTGATTACACAATCCAGGCAAGTCCTACTAACATTTTTATTTTATTTATTTACTGATAGAACCTATGAAAGCCAGTTTCTAGCGGTTAAGGCACCATGCTAGAAACCTGGAGACTGTGAGTTCTAGTCTCACCATAGGCACAAAGCCAGCTAGGTGACCTTGGGCCAGTCACTCTCTCTCAGCCCTAGGAAGGAGGTAATGGCAAACCACTTCTGAAATCTTGCCAAGAAAACTGCAGGGACTAGTCCAGGCAGTTGCTGAGAATCAAACACAATTGAATGGCAAAAACAAAACAAAGCAGAACTTACATGACTACCTATCTCGCACAGCAATCCTAGGGAACTCATAACAACCAATAAAAACAACAATATATGTCCAAAAAAAAAAGTGAATAAGTGATGTATCATGGACTGGCCTTCCACAGTCTGGTATCCGCCCAGAAATCTCAAGCAGCCAATGACCCTGCTGATTAGAAATTTTGGGAGTAATCAGGTAAGAGAAGGCTGTGACAAAGATGCCTAGTTAGCGTAGTGGTCCTTCCTAAATAAGTAAAGCAGTTTGCTCTTCTCAACAATGATTACAACTTACAACTGTAAGGCAGATCAGTATCATCATCCAATATTTCAAACAGGGAATCAAATGAGAACAATAGCCTAACCTGAGTGTCACACATAGATTTAAGCCATAGTAAGGTTAGCTTGCTTGTGGCTTACTGTGATATGTAATCATAATTCGTAAACTATAGTTTATTGCTCAGCAGGTTGTACAAACTCAACCAATTATGACTTATTCAATCATTAAAGAAACCATGGCTTAGATCAAGAAGTGAATCTAATCAGAGGGTTGGGTTAGATCCAAAGATGCAACCTCCCCCACTTAGAAGACACCTTCTGCCCACAGGGAAGCTGTTTTATATCTCATACTGCACATGAAAAAAAATCTTGCATCATAAGTTCTTCTCCTTGATTAGTAATTAAAAAATACATCTACAAGCCTACTATGCTTGTGGTAAGCAGTCTTGTTGAATCGAGGCACCTATTTTCTTCTACTTGTGCATTCATTCATTTATTTAATGCTAAAGATCACTGTAAAGTTTCAGACCTGGACACCACCTCGAGCCTACCATTGCCTTATAGATGCTATGGACAGAGTACACATATTTGCAATAATTGAAGCATACCATAAAGGCAGGTATCTTAGAGTGCCAGATTCTTGACTGCTTTATGGTACTCTTTTGTGACACTGGATTCATTGCCCCATTGAGCTTCTACTTCTGAAGTTACTCCTGATTTATGCTGGCATAAATGTCATAATTTAGTTTACGAGTTGAGAGTTGTATATTTTTGAGAATCTAAATTGAAGCTCACTTTCCAGGGCAATTTATTAGAGCTTGCTCATTTAGCAGTGAAGGGGAGCTGGTCAGAATGGGTCTATGCCAAGGGAAAGCTGGTCCAACCATCAAGCAAAATCTCAGAGGGACTGGCAAGGAGTATGCAAAAGTAATTTAAGATTGGTATTATCAAAGCTGTGCCTTGATATGCTAGATTGAACAGCTGAATTATGATCATCCAATCTTATACTAACCATGTTCACCTTAGAGTAAATGTAGAATGGAAAATTAAAACAGAAAATCCCATATTGAACAGAGATCAATATGTATTAAAATTAACATAAATTTGCCTTGTATCAGTGATTGTACTAGCTCAGCATTGCCTACAGTACAAAACAATAACAATTTGCCATTGGAGTATTTTCCAGCCCTAATCTGGGGACCCTTGGTCCCTTTGAAAGCAAAGCATATGCTCTACCATTGAATTACAGCTTTAAAGAACATAACTAGGAATTCTTTGGTGAACATCTTTGCAGCATTCATCCTGTATGGTAAAAGGATGCACTCTTATGTACAATAGAAATAAATCTCATTAGTGATACTGATGTGCTGTAACACTCAGAGATAATTGCAAACATTCCAAAGCCTAGGTTAGAATGCACACATCTAAGCCATTTTCCAAAAATGGTCACTGTTCTTCTACTTTGGAATAAGATCTGGGACGGATTGCCTGCAATTACTCAGCTCTGAATACTGGCTAAGATCCATCAATCACATGCTACAATTGAAGAGACATAAAACTGAGTTATTACCCTCCATTGTTATTTTTATAAATGTCGCAGCCCACTGTTTTTCTTTCCATTTCTCCTTCATTTGTTCCCTCTCAGCTTACTTTCATCGAAATATAGCAGAAATCCCTAGTTAGCTTAGCTGGAGTATTGCAAGAATTGGATACTAATACCAACACTTTTTATGAAAATACTTGGGAAAAAAACTGCAGGCAAAGCAATTTGTTTCTCATCTTTCCCTAAAGTTCACCTTTAAACAGAGAGGACTCTTTATTGCCATCTCTGATTGACTGAGATATATTTTCCAGATTAAATTAACTCATAGCTTGTTTCAAAACCTGGCAAAGCATACATGTTTATTTGGGCAACCCAATTCTATAACCATTCACTCTTCTCTAACTTGGTGTTCTCCAGATATGTTGGACTGGAACTCCAAGAGTTCACAGTTACCATTCTGGGTGTATAAACCATAAAAGTTCATAGTTAAAAATCTGGATGACACCATGTTGAAGAAGACTGGTTTATTTATAGCAAATAGTAACTACCTACAAATATAAGATCCAGGTTTGTTATATCTTCCTATAATAAAGTCAATTTAGGTTAAATCCAAAAGTGTTGTCATAGTTTGATTACCAAATGGTCTCCTTAATGGCATCCATAATTGCCTCAACCTTCCCATCCTGAGTCTCCTGATACATTTTGGATTACAGAAATGACCATTCCCCATGCAGTTCAGGGAAAATAGAAGCTGCAGGATTTAGGATCAAGAAATTCCATTTTTTCCAGAAATCATAAGAGCTCTGCTGGATCACAATACTAAAGTGTCATGTTTCCAGCAGCAGCCACACAGATGGTTCTGAAAGTCCCAGCAGGGCACCAAATCAAGAGCCTTTCTTTGCTGTTCTTTCCACCATGTCCTGAATCTGGGGACTCCACTTAGTTATCATCGCTAATAGCTGTTGACAGATCTATCTTCTTTTATTATTTTTTATAATTTCTTTTTAAAGCAGCTATCTGAGCACTCAGCTACCAGTTGGAGGGCAACTTTTCCTAAGATGATAATTGTGGAGAAAAGGCTTAAATGCCTGCCTTTCTTCCATGCTGTAGTACCAATGACAATTGCCTCTCCTGCAGCACCAGGTATTTAATTATAATATTCATATAATTAGCATAATGCAATATTCCTCAGTTGTTCTAGGAATCATCTCAAGAACTGGAGGTCACTGTAGACCGTCCTTCTCTGTAGCGGCCCCTACACTTTGAAACAACCTGAATCTTCCCTGCTGGTATTTCATAAGTCAGCAAAGGCCATATGATTTAATCAGGTGTTATTACTGATGCGCTGTTTTCTTACTGTTCTTTATATTTATTGTTAAGTTTGGCTTGAAGGGATTGAATTCTGTGTTTTTAATCTTATAGTTGTAAACAACCTAGAATCATACAAACTGGGTGGTCTATAAATATCATAAAATGAATAAATTCATAAAGAAAACTTTCCCTTGTAGTGAACATCACACTCTGTTCTGGTTCACCCTTCACACCATTCCTTTTCATTGGAAGGAAGGTAGGCAGTGGGAGGAAGGTAGAACGTGGATGATTAAGGGCTGTACACAACCAACAGCTGATATGCTCATAGGCATCCAGAGAGGAAGCAAGTGACATCATGTGCACCATGACATTCTGCAACAATGTCATAATATTTGCGACATCCTCACAGCTTGTACTGATCACCTATACAAATAGTTAAGAGTTCATACTTATTCCTGTGGGGTTTTTTTAAGAATCTGGTGGAAAAAGTCAAGTGGCATGGTGTATCAAGTGGCTTAACCACATTTATTATCCTACTTAGACCGCTCTTCCACCAATACAGAACCAAGTTCCTTGTACAGCAGTAAAAGATCTGGATTAAACCAATGGACTCCTAATGATTGCTTAAAATCCAATATACTGTAGCAACCTTCAGTAAAGCATCAGGACAGAGGAAAGCTGCTCTCCTCAGAATCCCCAAAGTCAAGAAAAACTGGCCTGTTTCACGCATAACACCAAGCCATAATACACTGTGTTTGATTAAATAAGCACATTGTGGCTTTTTCAACAAACTATGGTTTAGTACAGTTAGCTGAGAAACTATCTCAGCTAGGAGGTGTTTAAATAAGCTCTGAGAGTAAAGGCAGGTTCATGTATATGAAGAAGACACCTCTGACCCAACATCAAAGAGAAGTCCTAAACAAGCGCTATGCCTGAAATGATAGAGTCCAATGATATAGAAAGTCCTTTGACAAATTCCATTTTTGTTTTGTTTTGTTTTGTTTCTGGTTAAGGATGGAAAAGATGCTTGACTAAGATCCCAGAGAGCTCCTTCCAGTCAGTGAGATCAATTGTTTATCATTATAAGATAAGATGTGTGTGGGTTACACCCCCATCCCACGTTTTTCATGTTATGAACCTCAGATGCAATGTTTCTGACAGAATCACTCCAAGCAGCCAGATGTAATTCCTTGTGCTGAGCAATCATGAGGTTTAAATACATGGATGAACCAACTTCACATGTATGTTTGAGAGCTGGAAGCAGCACATGATTTGGATGTCCTCAAAGACACAGATCAATTTTGGAAAAACATAATGGAAGACAAGTTTCTCAAGAGTTACTAGCCATTATGGCTACCTGCCACTTCTAGGATCAAAGGCAATGTGCCTCTGAATACCAGTTGCTGGGAAACATTGGGAAGAGAATACTAGCCTTCTCTTCTGTTGTGGACATCTCAGGAGCCTCTACCAGATCATTATGGGAAATATAATGCCCAGCTAGATGAAGATGGTACAGCAGAGCTCTCATGTTTAACAGTCACCCCAATTCTCTTCTCTTAGACCTCTGTAACTTCTTTTAGTCCTACAAAAGAGTGACAGTGGGAGACTTAAATAATTTCTGCTTGGTTTAAAGGGGGAATGATTCATCAAAATTGTCTCCCACAGTTCTTTCATCCTAGTCTTCAACTTACTTTCCTTCCTAGTCACTTATTCTAAGGTTCAAAGGCAATCAACAAATGAATAATTTCACATTTTCAAACCATTACATTATTTGTTGCTTTTTATCAACAGTAACTTTTGTAAAAAGGTAAAATCTCTTTGCATATTGACTGTCAACTCCGCACAGATGTAATGGCACCAGCCACTGCACCACAAGATGAAATAAAAATTAAATTGTAGTTGGGGGCTTTTAAATCAACTCAATTAAAATAAAGAGATTCTTGGCTTGATATAGGGAAATATTTGTATTTCCAATTCTATTTGTTAATACATTGACATATGTGCTATTTTTTAAATGTAGCACTAAGTGCACTTTCTGTCAATGCCATAGATTTTTTAATAGACTGAGAAAATGCATTTCATTTCTTCTTATTTTCCTTCAATACATCATTTGGTTCTGCTTTTTGCCTGCATGAAATTCATTTTCTAATGGAAATATTTGTTTTGTAAATCAAATATGTATTATGCACAAAATGCAAAGCACAAATTAAATTATGTTAATGAAATGAAAGAGATATGAAATGCATATTTCATGGACAAAACATAACCTCAGCAAACAACCATTTCTTGATAAAATCTTTAAACACAATCTCATTCTGTGACAGACATATTGTTAAAGCAGATAGCACCTCATTTAAATGGTTTCCTTTAATATTAGTGCTTAGTATATAATTGTAAATAACTTTTGGGATGAAAAACCAATAATGAAATACTGTCTTTAATAGTTTGCTATTGATGTCAGCATAAAATTTGTAGTAGTTGAATATTGGAAATTGGGAGTGTGAACACAATATAGTCAAAAGCTGTGAATGATTGCATATTTAAATAGAGCTGACTAAGGCAAAGATGTTATAGATATTAGTAATAGGCAGAAAATTATGCTGACCTAACATTATTTGACAAAACCCACTGTTTTAAATTATATATTGGTTATACTTAATGAATAATAGATTTTGTAGGTGTTGTTTCTCTGATCATAATGCTGATGACACTATACACGCAAGATATTTTTCAGTCATCCATCTGACAATAAAATAGGTGGCCATCACAAAAGGAACCATAGAATGATATACATTATGTATGCTCCATATAAATCAAGGATGAAACCACACCTTTGTGTGCTGTATAGGACACTAAACAATGGCACAGTGGAACAACTCAGAAGAAAAACTGTAGGGCAAAAGAACATGAATTAGCAATGTATAAAAAGTATATATTGTTTTGTCTTCAACTGGGAGACAAGGGATGGAGGGAAGCATAATCACTAGCAGTTATGAAAAGGATTTATAGTATTTTGAAATGACACAAATTAAGGAAATAGTCTTAATATGTAACTACATTAGTCCATAACAGCAAAATAGAGACCACGCAGTGGGAAAATCTCACAACAAAGAGAGTGTGGTATAATATTTAAGGTATGAGACAAAAAGCAGGGAAACTCAACTTCTACTCTACCTTTAACCACAGAAACTCTCTTGGTGACTGAGCTAATCACTTCTCTTTCAGCCTAACCTACCTCACAGGGTTGTTCAAAGATCCAAGTCTTTATTCATGGTAAAGAGCTTGATCATCCAGTACTTGAATAAACTGACGCTTTGTTTTCACGGTACCACGGGTAAGTAAGATATTTCAAATGGGAGAGAAGAATTCCCTTTCTGCTTGGGAATGGACCTAGCAGAGACAAAATATAAATTTTACAAATATCCCTATATATGGGGTAGCATAACAAAATAGGCTGCACTGTTTCAGTCTTCCGAGATTGACACAGGCAAGTGTGCTCAGCTATAAGAATCTTAGAATATCTGCTCTGCAGAACTACAGAAGGAAAAACATTATTTCCTCAATCTGGGGAAAGTGAGGGCATCTAGATAGTTTGCTCATTCCCAGGTAAATTTTTTAGCCCACACTCTCCTCCTCTGTGAGCTTCTATTGATCTCATTCTGATATTCCATAAGATTTAGACTTCAGAGAAAAAAAACAGTGGCAATAAGGAGTTCTATTGGAACTTATATGACAGTAGTTTCTCTTCAACTGCTTTTTACCAAACCAATTGGTGGCCACCTGCCAGAGCCAAGGGTTATAAATCTTACTTTATTTTTAGCCATTTCAGTCTCAAGTCTGCCCCTGCTCAAGTCTATTCTAGGGACACCATTAGATATACACCTAGGGTCTGACAGAATAGTCCTCAGGGTCATTGTTGGGAGGAAAAATAGGAGTAGGGAGTTCTATGTTTGCCATCTTAAGCTCCTGAATGAAAGGCAGGATATAAATCAAATAAATAAATGAAATAAACTCATTCAATATCTGAAACTTGTTCCAAGTTTGTTGTTACAAATTCAAACACAATTATTTGAACTTGGGCATCCTTGTGTGATCATAAAAATTTTCAGCTCATGATAGAGGAGTTTTTCTCCTTGTTTTAATTGCCTGTCTATTCTGTACCAAAATGTCTACCTTTGGGAACTACTGAAGCAGATATACACTAACCTGTCCATTTATACTCAGAAGCCAAGTTGAGTCCATGGGATTTAGAGTAGTCCAGAATCAATTTTTTTCATGCAATGATCCTCCTTCTTTCATAGAATCATATGGTGCTGAAATAATCTAGGTGACTTCTTCCATTTGCATGCTTCTTTATTTCTTCCATCTTTTTTTCTTACCACAGAAAAAGCCTTGTTTCCTGCAGTTCCAAGTCTGGTTGAAAGCAAAACTCCATCTCGTGGCTAAAATGGAAGTTTGAGAGTTACTGGAGCTGCCTGTAAAATTCAGCTCAAACACACTGACAATTCCAGTCTGATTAAAGAAAATAAACAAACAAGAACAATAACTACTGCAATTACCGAAGTCAACATCTACAAGCTTGAGTGGACCAAATTATACCACAGTCCTGAAGTAGCTGCCTTCTTGACCTTGCAGGCTGAAGAACACCACACACTTTTCATTTCTGCTCCCGTTCTAACACGTGAGGAAAATGCAAAACTACAAAAAACTAGGCCTCTACTCCTCTCCAGTCAGCACAGATTAGGGAAAGGTGCTTTCAATGGTTCTTCAAGCACGAGTCATCTTTTACAAAGCAAAACAGGGCCAACAAAATACAGTAATTCAAAGTTTGAGCTGTATTGTCCTGTATTTGAAACTCACAGGCCTAGACTCAGTTGAAGCCAAAAGGCTAAACTGGAGCATAAGGCCTATTGCAATACAAGGAATGACTTGAGCCTCTGTTTAAAACCATATTTATTCATGATTTTTCTTTGGCAAGATACTAAATGCCAAAAGGTAGTTCAAATGGGCAAAGAACAAGGGGAAAACTCCAAGGGGCAATAATCCCTCAGAGCTTGTGGAAGCCTCAGGAAACGTCTACTTGGCATCTTGTAATGAGAGTTCAAAATTCCTCTCATTAGCCAAAGTAGACCAGGTGGAGACTGGGGGGTGGATCCCAGGCCATCTGCTCACACAGTAAAAGACATTTACATTTGTTTACCCCCTCCCTGTAGTTATTAAGAGAACAACTGCACTTCCTTTCATTGCATTAGATAAAATAGGACATTTTCTTTCCTCTGATCCATGTTCTTCTTTATCACACGCAAACAAATGTTGGATCCAAATTTCCCTCCAAACACATACTAAAATTATTGGAACAAACAGTAAGTGTTAAAATGTTGGTGGTGAAATTAGGGTCATGCAGAGAAATCCTCCAGCATTTTTTTTTTCTACCAGGTTTTATTCAATCTGATGAACTCACAGGAACCTAGGAAGGCTTCTGAGTGATGAGAAGAGGCATCCATAAAGTCAGCATAAATATATCACCAAGAGAATTCAGAGAAATTCTCAAGCATGCCAGGAATAAGGAAGAGGGGGAGAATGTCTTTCACAGGAGGGAAAAATAAGAAGTTGCAGAGTAGATTACAAGTTTGCAACAGCGTTAGTAAATATAACTTGAACTGAATTTGAATGAATCATAGGAGCATAAAAGGGAAAAATTACATATCACTCCACCTAATTCAGGTTTTTTCAGTCTCTTGTGCCCCAAATATTGGATTACATTTTTTTAGGGTTCCCTATCAGTTGGGCTAAAAGTTCTAAAAGTTGTACTCAAATATAGTTAAGAAGACAGGATTGAGTAAAGATGTCATAATTAATGTCCTAAAGGCTCAGATGCAGAGAACAGATAAATACCATCATGATTTTCATACTATATCTCTAGATCAAGTGCCAATTTTGGTATGGAAGTAAATATTTGATTGTAGTAGTTAGCCACAATTTTGTACTAAAGTAGTTTGTCTTCTACAGGCTATTTTGATCCAAGCCTAACATTATTATGATATTGACTAAGATCAGAAGAATTTAAGAGTTGCAACTAACTGCCGAACATGTTAATTGAATTTCTGTATCTTGATAAGGGAAAAGAAAAGCTAATAGTTATAATAATACATCATTAGAATCTCCACTGTTTCCTCTAGTATTTAATAAAAGATGTAAATGCCCTGTGTAATGAATGAGATAAATTCAGTTTAAAATTGTGCCTTTTTTGCCAGTGTTCAAACATAAAAGAAAATTTAAACACTTTCATTTACATATCACCTGCTAGATTATGGACATCTTCCAGATCATAACAATGATCTTGTTTTTAGTATTTTTAAAAGCCTCATAATATGTTTCTCCTCTTCCATGGCACTGCAGATAAAAATAGTTTCAAGGAAAAGAGACAGATGTCCCTTTGGTGATTTTAATAAGCTCTTCATTGCCCTTAAAGTCAGATGGAATTAATTCAAGAGTTTATTCCTTATTTTTAAGAGGAGAAGAGAACTGAATAGAGACAGACAGCATAGAATCAATTATTGTTGTTTGATCACAGAAATTGATCACAACAATTGATCACAGAAATCTATTAAAAGAGAGAGAGAAAACCTTTCTATTTTTTTTCTGACACATCTTGCCTTGATCAGACAGACATTTCACTAACATGGTCTTTTTATCCATGGCTTGTAGAATCAGTCATAGTGGCCCACCACACCATGCTGAATTATAAACCAGTGGCTGTCTTCATAAAAGCTACTTAATAAGATCTAAACAAAACACATTATAGCCTAGTGTACAATAATTATGGCTAAAGTTTGAGTGAATAGACATGTTGGGTTATTGACTATTATTAAGTATTTTCTTGATTATTCTTTCTAGAGCATGCCAGAAATGGCATTTCAAACGTCTTCATCAAACCTAGGCAGAAAAAAATGGGTGGATGACTTCTCCAAGGAAAAGAAATTCTCCAATAATTTCTCAAGAATAGGATTCCCTCTTAGGTGGTTGGTATCAGTAGTACTGCTTCTAAAAAATGGAGGTAGAAGATGCTTTCCTTTGGATTTAATGGAAAGTCAGGCTGCTAGAGAAAGCATTGTACAAGGAAGGCAGAATATGTGTACACAACTATCCTGTGGCAACTTCAGAAATAAGTAAGCATACAGAATGCAACCTAGAAAATTTTACTAACATTTTCTTCTTCTTTGAAAGAAATTTAAAAAGCCAATTCTCTTTCATCTGATTGAACTAAAAAGCAAAGGTAATAATACAGGTATGCAATAGCACTAATATTTATATTTTAAAACCTAAATTACCTTGAAGGATCAACCTTTTCCATGCTGGCTTGCCCATCTCTTCTGCTCATGCAAGATCCTTCCTTGATTAAATTAGAAAGACATTTGCTTAGTGGTGTCACCCTGCTTATGGAATGCCCTGAATAAAAGTCAACACAGTCCCCATGTTACAATTCATTTAATGCCAGGTGAAGACATTTATTTCATTTAATTTTCCTAGGTATCTTAAGTTATGTAACCCTTTAGCCTGCTGTATATTTTTAGCAGCTAACTCATATTTCTTATGTTATAAGCTCATCTTGTGCGCATCAACACATTTGGGTGATTGCCTTGGAATCCATAGGTTGAAGTATCTACATATTTTAAAGACTGGGTCATTCTGTTCTGGGAAAAGATTGCCCTTTGCTTGTGAGATAGGTGACTTAACCATATAGGTAGAAGCTAGTGCTATGCTGAAAAAATCCTCTTCTACACTCTCCTGTTTACTGGAAAAGAATTTATTTATTTATTTATTTATTTATTTCAATTTCTATAGCCACTCATCTCAGACAAGTGACTCTGGGCAGTGAACAATTATAACAACAGTTAAAACCAATACAAACATATATATATATATACACTTAACACACTAAATTGCTTTTGATATTTTGATATTTTTCCCTCTCAAAGGAGAAGAAAATTTCAGGGAAATTCTCAGAGGGGAGGATTTAGGCCAGGTACTTATAGCTGGTTTCATGAAGGCCAACGAAGGTGAACTGTCTTTCACTCATGCTATCACTTTCCAGAAGTTCCCATCTTCCTGGTTTCCCATCCTATAGTTCAATTCCAATTCTAACAACAAACTAGACAGTATTATTGTGTCAAGTGAATCCTATCAGTCTCTCTCAATCTAAGTAACTACATATTTTGAGGATAAATTGAGTAGCTGGGCTAGATTCATTTTTGTTTTAACCATGGTATGTTGACTAAACTATAATGGCCTAATTCATAGAAATGCTAAATTATAAACTATGGTTGATAAACTATAATGTCTGGATTCATATTACACAGTTAAAAGCAAACCAACTACTTTATGGTCCACTTCCAGACAATGGACAGGAAGCGTCCCTCTACTTTGAGCATCATGGAGAAAAGATAGAATTAAAATTTAATTAATAAACGTGCTATTAGGTATCTTTATGTCAGCTTCACATTTCAGAGTAGTAGGAAGGCTTAAGTTAATATTTTTCTTCTACATATAGTTCACAAAAAATAAACTATCAATATCCTCCCCTTTTCACAAAATTAATTTAACCCCTTCTTTCTTTGCTTCTAATAGTCTCCTTCAACTCCACTCAACACCCAAGTCATCCTAGAGCTCCCATATTTACATCCCATGGTATTAATACATGGTGTTGTAAAAGGGAGGATATTAGTTTCTCCCTTATATCTGTCAGAATTAATAACTTCTCTATCACTGATAACTCCAGGTCGATATTAGATTCGCAGATATGGATGGATATAAAATGTATGGAAATATAATAACTGATTTGTTAGTATCACCAAAGTCTTTAGGTTATTGAATTTTGGGTTGTGACTATTGAAATTAAATTGAAAGGCAGAAAAAAAGAAATCACTTTCACCATAAACTCTGTGACAGAGAAATTCCTCTAAATAATGCTTTTTAAGAATTGGAACCAAACTCATCAGAATATGGAAGAAATGTTAGTACACCAATTTTAACAGTAAACATGAAAATGTCTGCTTAATTTCAACAAGATTTGTAATGCAGTCCTACACTGGATGTCAGTGACTGGATGGTGAACAAGACCAACTGACAATTTTAAGAAAGAAGTCTCCAAAGGCTATGTTTAAGGTGGGTTGTATGTGGATTATGCAGAATGTTACAGCTCTAATTTTAACCAAAGCAACCAATAGCTACATTCACATACCCAAATCATGGCTTCTTAACCACAATTTGTTGAATAAACTGCAATTGTCTGGATTCATGCAACCTGTTAAGACATAAACCATTGTGGCTTTGCAAACCACAATGACTGGCTTTACACAGCATGGTAGGCCAAAAACTAATAAACTGCATTATGGCATTATAGTGTGCAAAACCAGCCATTCTTCAGCCAGTATGTCACTAATACATTCAAAATCTGCACACAGACTGTCGTGGTTGGTCATAAATTGCATGTATAACTAGTTTCTGGAGCTGGATTCGTTATTCCAAAAATGTTCAACTCTCTAAGTTGCCAATGAATGCTTTATTGGAGACAAATATCTGCCTATATGAGGCAAGTACTCAAAGCCTTTTTTTTCCTGAGGTGATATTTTACATACGGCCTATTTCTACTCAGTCCTCTTTCACCTTGCTTTCCTAATTCAATTTCCCCATTGGCAAGCTCTGTCCAGTTTGACCAGGTTTTTGGATTAAGCCCTCTTAACGGCCGCTGAGAAACTTTTGTGAGGCAGGTGAAGGGAGAGGGAAGTCTTTTCTGCTCGACTCTCCAAACTCTAGATGACCCAGAATAAAATCCCTTTTAACAAGACTTAGTTCCTCAGTGAACCAGTGAAAATGCTGTAAAAATAAACAAGAACCATTGTTTGTCCTTCTAAGACTTGGGAATTCTTTTTGACTAAGCACTTTGCCCTACCTGAGCTGAAAGCTGGCAGCCTCGAAATGAAAAGAAAGGCTGTCTGAATGTAAAATAGGGAAAGGAGATCTACATGGGTCTGTATTCACAAACACAGCCTGATCACAACTTCATTAAAGTAAAACAAAACAAAACAAAAAGTCTGGCTGAAACTCGGAGCCAATTTGGAAAGATTTACTGAAGCTCAGGCTTGAAATTCTCTACATTTAGCAAGGCTAAGCAGAATATTCAACTCCCCCCCGCTTTTTTTTTAGCAAAATAAACCAGAAAAGTAAATAATGATGGCCTACGATCCTATGAGAAGATCCACTAATAGGACAGAAAGGTTAAGAGCAGCTCCACCAATGGAAGCCCACAATACTTCTGAGTCCCAGAAGTTCAGCCAATGATATACAACGACTCTGTTGAACGATCAGCTCCTCAAAATCACCACAGAATCTCTGAGGGAGGCCTTCCCATTCCGCTGCCATTCAACTGTTTTAGATTGTACAGTAACTTATCTCTGATATTGGCGGATGGGAATTGTAGTCCAAAATACCTGGAGAAAACCATGTCACGGAAGGCCATCCCGGAGAGTTATTGCAAATCTTTAATATTAGTCAGTCTTAGAGACGTTCCTCTGAGAGCCAGTTTGGTCTAGTGGTTAAGGGATTGGCCTAAGATGGTGAGCTCTAGTCCCGCCTTAGGCCTGAAAGCCAGCTGGGTGACTTTGGGCCAGTCACTGTCTCTCAGCCCAGCCCACCTCAGTTGGGTTGGGTGGGGTTGTTGTGGTGGGGAAAAAGGAGGAGGAAGGAGTTTGCTGCCTTGAGTTGTATATGAAAAAAAAAGGCAGGATAAAAAAATATATATATAAAAACTGCATTCACTAGTTAATATGAATTGGAGAGTGTTCAGGACCTTCTATGTGGGATTATCCTGTTTTTGTCCTCTCCACAAACTTGTGTGCATGTGTGAGAGACAGAGAGAGAGAAAATGTTTGTGTGTGTGTGTGTGTGTGTGTATAGTGTATATATTTATACAGGTAGAACTCCCTTAACTGGAATTTCTGTGACTAAGCGATGCTGTCATAAAGTGCAACGTCATGACTGTGCCGCTTAGCAACAGCTGTTCCAACAGTCCATCTGCCATCATTAAGTGAATCACTGTGGGTTGTTAAGCAAGGACCTCACATGACCACGACTTCTGTCTTCCTGCTGGCTTCCCCATTGACTTTGCTTGTGAGAAGCCAGCAGGGAATGTCAGAATTTGTGATCACATGATCACAGGACGCTGTGAGGGCTGGAACTTTGAGGACTGGACATAAGTACCATTCATTCAGCACCATCATAAGTTCAAACGGTCGCTGAACGAGTGGTCGTTAAGCAAGGACTACTTGTACACATGTACGTATTCTCATATATATATTTTTTTTAATTTTTTTTTTTTAAAGTAAAACTGTGCTAACATAGGACCTGTGATAAAACATTCATAAAACCTCAGAACACCAGTAGCTAAAACCATAATGTCTTGGGTTCACCCAACAAGCTAAAGCAAACAGACCAGATTTTGGCTTACTTGATGTTCAAAGTAGCCATACAGCTAAAATAAAAAACAAAGCAATAAGCGTTTAGCAAAGCATTTAAGAGAAGGCTAGAGAGAATAACCAAGTCTGTAGGATTTTTTTGAAAATGTCATATAGAACAGGCCCTCTCTCTTGCATTAACCAAACACACTTCCAAAGGAGGCGAAAAAAAAGCTGACTTTTAAAACAAATAAGCAGAACCATTGGGTACAGTTCATAAGGGGTCGGACTGAGTGGGGAGATGCAGGTTCAGTGTACCTCCAGCCCTGGAAGCTCCCTAGGATGGGAGTCCCTAATCCTCAGCCCAACCTACTTCACAGAGTTGTTGTTTTCCAACCTTTTGCTTTTGTGTCTTAGTGTATTTGTGCAATCCCAATCTGTTTGCTTCTGTGTATTATGCAAACCTCCCTACCTGGTTCAAGCAGTTACTGAGTTATCCTAAGTAGTCCCTGTGTTCTAGGCCCATGTTTCCCAACCTTGGCAACCTCCTGGGGTGTGGCTTTCAGTACCCAGAATTCCTCAGCCAGCATGGCCATTGCTGAGAATTCTGGGAGTTTAAGTCCACACATCTTAAATTTGCTAAGGTAGGGAAACACTGTTCTAGCTTAAAGGATTGTCGCAATGTCAGCACAGAAGAGTGTACAGTATATGCGTGCCACTTGGTACCCTTGGAAGGAAGATGGGATATCACTATAATCATCCTGGTTGGGTTTTGCCATCACAATAAACTACACTGTAATGTTGTTTGAAACCTTGGCATAGCAAGCTATTTGAGCCCAGCTGTTGCCTTTTCTAACTCATGCTCCAGAGCTCCTGATGTACCCACCAGCAAGTTGTGTTTTATTTAGTAAACCTTGAATTAACACAGCACATAAACCTCATCAGTATAGTGCAATAGTTTACACAATGTCTTGTAGAGTGACTTATCAATATTAGCCGTGAATTCATGGGCTTGATGAAAACAGCTATAAAGGATCCACACTTAAAATGTCTTGCACTATCACTGAGAAATGCATTTCTGCACGCGCCCAGTATAAAGTTGGTCCTTTATACTTCTCGATGGCAAGCAGGAATTAAACAATACCAGAGATGCCCAGACTTTCCCCGTACTTCTGATATGACACTGGCAGAAGTTCCTTCTTAATCGCTCTTAAGTCAGTTGCAATATTTTTAGGTTCTGGCTGACTTGCTTTTGAAAATGAGAGGTTGTCTGCCAGAGAAATATCTTCTCCGCATCTTGGATAATTTCAACATATGTATCTTGGACCATTACCATTTTGGAACATTCAAATACGGCAAGTGTTAAACCCTCACTGTTCTGTTTGTTTGTGTTTTATTTTGCACATAAATATGTTTCACCATATTATAACTTGGCAAAACTATGCTTTTTTTTTTTTTTTAAGTCAAAAGACTGAAGATACGATACGTAGCTCTTTCCGGTGCCAGACAAGGTTTGAAAAGCAGAGCCTCTTCCATTAACATCAAAGAGGTCATCTTAGGAGGTTTAGTGCTACAAATCCTTTACTGAATGTCCTCATTCTTTTTTCAAAGTATAATGTACAGAGAAATATAGTCATGCTTCTTTACAGAGAAAAAGAGTAGCTGACCTACCTTATCATGATTCAATCTCAAGTGATGTTTGTCATCTTCTAAGCCTTTCTTTCACGAAAAAAAGGTCTAAGGGTACTGCTTTGAGATGCTCTCTGCTTTATTAAGGTATGCATCTCTCAGCAAAAGAAAAAGAAAAAAAAATCTGATTTGAATAGTTGGTGGTACCTGACTCTTAAATGGGAAATACAAAAAGATGCTGTATGATCCTTCTTCACTTCAGGATGACACCACACCTATATATTTCAAAAGATGAGGATAGGAAACTGAGTCTGTGCATTGGCTGGCTCCGCTATATAATGAATGCAATCAACTGGATGTCATACAAAAAAAAAAATTAAACATTCTTTCCTCCCTCAACACACAAACAATGACACGTATTCTTGTTTGTATTCCTGCTTTTACGAAACAAATTTTCCCACTGCTTAACCCAGTACCTCACCCCATGGAGATGCTAAAGAAAAAGAAGAGGAGGATCTGATTTAAATATCACTCTGAAGCAAACAATTATTTGATTTTGGCTTAACTTGTCGCAAGAACAGTATACTATGGTTCACATATAATATTCACATTACGTGTGAATATTATGGGTGACCTCAGCCTCATAATGAAAAGATAAGGGTCTAACATGGAAAAAAGCAATGGATTTGCAAATAGATGTTTGTACAATTTTGGAATTTAAAGCTTTTAAACCTAAGTTTAGTCCCAAACCAGAAGAGAGATCCTTGAAAAGTCCTATTTCTGAGTAAGTCTTTACCCTTCAGTCTGCTGTTAGGTACTTTAGATGGGCCTTTCTGTGTCTGGAATCTGCACAATATGATGCCACTATCAGAAATGGGTTCAGTCAAAAAGCCATGATTAAGTATGATGCCTTAATATCTCATGGGAACATAGCCTTAGATCTCACACCTTGGTTGTTATCCTATGGGATTTTGACATAGTGACTGGATTCACTCACCATGCTAAGCCATGGCTTGCTCAATCATAGTGTATGAAAGCCACAATTGACTGGGTTCACACAACATCATTAGGCATTAGCTATGGCTTAACAAAACTCAGCAGGGAGTTCACACATTATAAACAAAATCAAGGAAACTATACCATACATTGAGAAGATGCATGAACCCAGATTAGCATAACTATATCTGACCTGTAAAAATCCAAATAACCAACAAATGTCAACCAAGACTTAGAGATTCTTGTATTTCTTTGTTGTTGTCTAAGATTGTCTTAGTTTCTGCAGCCTAGATCTAATGGCCATTGAGAAGATCTAATTCCCATTGAGAAACAGCTTTTCAGGTAGCCTATCTTTCTCCCAGAGAAACACATTTCTAATAGATTTCAGCCAAAATGGAAACTACTGCATGCTATATTGTCTATTTTCTTCCATATAAATGCAGACAAAGTTAAATAGGCAGCTACTGGATGCTGTCCTTCGATTGTTCTCTTAAAAGTGGGATGGGGAAAAGAAAGATGGAAGAGAAGACAAATAAGAGGAACAAGAACCTGGTGGCAACAATGACATGAGATGGATAAGCAAGTTGCTTTCTTAAAAAAAAACACTCTTCAGAAACAGTTGGTAAGCCACATGTACAGAAGAGTCTTAATTACATCTGCTGGTGAGTTGGAAGAAAAGATTCAAATAGACATCAGAAAGCTTAGAAAGTATGTTCTATATTCTCTTTATGTTGGGCCTGCTTCGGCTATAGCCCTCTTGTGTTTCTGATTTTCATACCATCAATGCAGACTGACTCTCATTAATGTCTTCTCTTCTCTACTAAATGCACTTTTGGCCAAATACCAAGCTGGCTTGCTCCCATCCTTTCCCAATAAAATTTCAGCATGATCTTTTTCTAACTATGCTTTGCAGAAGGAAGGAAGGAAGGAAGGAAGGAAGGAAGGAAGGAAGGAAGGAAGGAAGGAAGGAAGGAAGGAAGGAAGGAAGGAAGGAAGGAAGGGAGGGAGGGAGGGAGGGAGGGAGGGAGGGAGGGAGGGAGGGGGGGAGGGAGGGAGGGAGGGAGGGAGATAAGCTCCATATCTTCTAGAGCACAACTAGATGTACAGTGTACATGGGTCTTCTTCAAGTCTCCCCCTAATAAGTCATAGTCAAAGGAGTCCATGATATAATTTGCTTTCCTTCACTCCTTGATATGATTCATTGGCCACTGAGGGCCTGAAGTACTGGAGAACTGCAGTGGCACAAGCCATAGCATGGTGTGTTTGGTTTCAGCTTAGTGTATTGTGTGAAGCCACATTATTGTGGTTTATTTAATAAAGCACAGTTAAGCATAGTCAGCATAACATGATTACCCAGACTTTTTCCTCATATCTTTCTTATTAAAACCAGATCAAAAATTGCACAGACAACTATTGGTCTCAATCGCATGATAGCAGCATTCAAGGTAGCAAGGTGTTCAA
The DNA here is from genome assembly GCF_059951505.1 of Python bivittatus. Lineage (NCBI taxonomy): Eukaryota > Metazoa > Chordata > Lepidosauria > Squamata > Pythonidae > Python > Python bivittatus. The sequence goes on from NW_028277042.1 coordinate 13,355,903, forward strand.
ACAGAAATATCCTCATTTCCGTTGATCGGGCTAATGGAATCTCACAGTCTGGTGAGAAATGGTAGCCCAGGAAATGTCTAGGAGACCCTGCCACAATCTGGACACCTCCAGAGATGAGGACTTCAACTCCCAGAATTCCCTAGCCAGCATGACTACTGCTGAAAGTCCAGAGTTAAGTCCACTCCTCAGGAAGATGTCCAGGTGGAGGGAGGCTGGTGTAGAGTTAGAGAATAATTTACAAAAATCCAAACTCTCTTTGGATAAAGGAAAGGAGGTGTATGATTGGTTTCTGTTTGTTTTAGGTTTAATGAGGAAGAATATTATTGTTCTGTCATCTACGTGCAAATGACTCTGAAGCTCAGCTTTTTCTTTCCCTAAGATGCTTATAATAACCACACTGTACATTAAAATACTGTAGTTGCATTTGCAACGATAAAATTCACATGCAAGGAACACTGTTTTGTCTCCTAGTTTCCATACGATATCATCCTGCACATAACCTTAAAATTGAAATGCCATGTCATATTTTCTGCCTCCAGTAGCAAGTGTTATCTTACCTTACATTCTATTATATCATTGTATTTTCTCCATCCTGCTTGATAAGCTGTCAATATTGTTTTGGCAGCAGAAATTTCCATCTTCTGCATCAGATGATCTCCGTGACCTTTAAGCAAGTTGCCGGTGAGATAATTTACTTGCGTTATTGTGACAAAATAATATCTTTTTCCAGAGGGTCACGTGACTTGCGATCATTACACGATTCCCCAAGAACGATTAAAAATTTGCACTTTTTCCTCTCTCCTTTTGAAAGGGGGTGGGGGGGGAAGAGGGGGAGAGTGTATTGAGAGAATTAGCACATTTCTTATCAACAGACTTCTCTTAGGAAAAAGAAAGGAGGAAAAGAATTTAAAAGGTGGCTCTTGCTTAGAAAATTATTTAGGGCAATGGATCATATGGTGGCCCACTTTTCCTTTTAAAAATAAAAACAAATGCTAAATCTATTTATTTGTTATTTTCACTGCTCAGCCTTTTGTAGCTAATGTTTTAATACAATTTTTGAATGTCTTGTATTAGCAGAAGGATGTAATCACAAATATCAAGCTTTCTGGCATCTTTTGGCTCTGTGCACGTAACAAAAATGTCAAACAGATTTTAATGAAAGGCAGCATGCTTGTGGGATATTCACAGTCTGACATGGAATTCTAATTTTCAGATGTCTTAGGCTTACTGTTTTAATGCACAAACAATTGCAACTTGGAATATTTTATTTTATAAAGGAGACAGCAAATGAATCCAAAAACAAAATTTATCACATTTCTGAGTTGCTGCCACCAAGCTTTGTTCTAAATCATGCCCAAATTCTTAGGAGTTTGGCTTGTAAATTAAGCTGGCAACCATTTCTCTCTGTTTGCAGATCAGTTGATATCTCCTACCTAGAAAATCTAGAATATACATATTCTAGATTATATATACTACAGGTTGGAAGCAAAGGTTTTCTTCATCATGGGAAAGACATATTCCACTTGAGAACATGCTATTTTATGTCATTTATTAGAGTGAACCTGAAATTAAACCCACATCTGTTCCTTGGTGCAGAAGAGGTCTCAGAAAAAATCTTTTATAACTGATTACCCTGGGACAGCATGAGAAATACTATGGAAACTACAAACTTCATCATACCATGGACTCTCTTTTTTTATAATTTCATTGAACATTACAGTTAAAAAGGTACTAATATAAACTAAAAAAAAAATAAGAGTAAAAGAAAAAATAGAAAGTGCAGAAAAGAAGAAAAAATAGAAAAATAGAAAAGAAGGAAAAAAATGGAAATATGGTAGAGAAAAAGAAAATATATATATATAAAGAAATGACTTCCCCCTTCATCACAAGTATAAAAATTTTTAATAAATTATCACTTTCTCTTAAAATACAAAAAGTTATCCAGGTGACTCTTTTGGTCTGTTATTTGTATATCCCTTTTCATTATTAAGACATCAGCCAGTTTCATTTGAAAATCCAGGGTAACATCTTATTCCATGTCATTCTTGTAACCTGTCATTTTTAAATCCACTTTCAAATCAGTCTCAGTCTTGTCCAGTAAAACTTGTTCCTCTTCCATAACAGCTTTTAAACACAGTCTGTCTATAATGGTAGACACTTTTAAAAGTATCTTCTGGATCCATTGTTCACAAATATCTTCAATACATCCAATGTTAAAGTATTTTGCTCCATTTTATATTAGTCAGTCAAATTTCCGTGTTCTCCTTTAACTGTAATCTTTAGCTCCTTCTGGTTCCCTCTAGTGTCCAACCTTCAAAGTCCCATCCTATCTTTTTTTTTTTTTTTTTAAGAATTCAAAACAGCATTTTTCCCACAGGAAGGATTCTTATAATTAATTTCAAAATCTTATTACAAATCCATCTGGACCCTTAGTCCATTTATAACTTTCCAAGAACAACATTCTAATCACCCTTTTGCTGTTTATTCCAAAAACAGAATTTTTTACATCCTTAAACTTGTATTTAAAACTTCTTTCATTAAGGATTGAAGGAAACTCACCTGGTATTACAAAACCTGTTGCTCCTAAGGTTCTTAATTGTTGAAAGGCAATTAAGAAGCAATTTCCAAAAGTGATTACGAAATGAGGCTTGGTGAACTTTGTGTCCATATAGGTTACATTATGACTGTGAATTTAATTGAAATCCTTTGACTCCCAGCTGCTCGAGTCACAAGTCAACCACAAAAACCTTAGATCCTGCAGTCTACTCATAAGGAGCAGCTGTCTGGAGTACAAGTGGGCAATCTCACGATCTCTCTTTTTTCTGGAGAAACTTTGTTGGCTAGAATTCACCATCTGGCTGCCAATCTCCACTGCAGTGCCATCCCCGCTCCTTCAGGGACCTCAAGTTCACCATGAATCCTCCCCAGAGTCTCATACTATGGACTCTTGAAGAGCACAAGTAGCTGGCAGCTTTCCACTAACAATCTTTTGGACTCAAGATAAGCAAGATAGAGTTAATCTAAAGTTAAGTATCTACAATGAGATTTTTAAAGAAGAGTTGTCCCCCACTTAAGCAAAAACCTCCATGTCTTCTAATAGATTGTTTTTCAAAGAGTCTTAGTCTTTAATGTCCAACCTGGCTTTAACAAGCAAGGCTAAACCAGAAGAAGAACCCATTTTGGATCAAGCTATTCATGTCCATTGGTGTTTGATAGGTGGTCTGCAAAATATGCTTTAACTGTGGAGTCCTTGGTGCTCTCTGAGCTTGGTTGTTTGCTTGCAGACATTTCATTACCCGACTAGGTAACATTACCAGGATGAGTTGGTATGGGGTTTTCTCCCTGTTTATATATAGTAGCTTGTCCTGCCAGTGTTGGTGGGGGTGTGATTTTTTCCTTGGTAGTTCCTTGAATGGGGTATTGTTTTTTGCTTGATTGTTTGTCTGGTGTTAATCCCCACACTCACTAGCACTGATGATGTTACCTAGCTGGGTAATGAAACGTCTGCAAGCAAACAACCAAGCTCAGAGAGCATCAAGGACTCCACACTTCAACCCTGAACTACACATATTTTCTTCTGTTGAAATATGCTTTAAAGAAAAATAATCAGGTTCATCTGAATGTATAGCATTACTTTTACTGTCCTTTGAGTCTTGGCCACTAGATCTTCTTTGTAAAAGGGATATGTGCTAAATTACTTTGGATACCCCTTCCTATGAAATCAAATTGCTTGATACTTTTAAAGTAGGCTTGTGCTTTAATTAAGATCAAAGCTGAAATTTCTGAACATTCACCCAGTTTCCATCTGAATACCTGGAATGAAAACTTCTACATGCAATGTGTAATATTCTGAAGCAGATCAGCAGTTTGAAATCTTCAGCAAAATGCATGTGTACAGCTCTACAAATAGCCACAAAGAACATGGATCAATGTGATGCCCTATTGACAAAACCTCCACTATAATGCATATATTTTGTGCATTTTTATTGTGATCATGCATGTTGATTCATAGCCAGCTTGTCAATAAAAAAAATTGCACAAAGTCTTTAAGCTATAAATGTCACCAAAAATTATTACAACAATAACAATTTTTATGTGGGCAGGGGTCTTCCGAGGTAGGTTGCAGAACTATAAAAGAAAAAGAAAAAGATTCTGCTGACCGGTATCCCATTGCCCAAAGAGTAAGCCAGCCATTGATTTATGTTAAAAGCACATAATAATGTGCAACATATTTAAATGCAGTAGAATTATGAGTAAGAATACCTGCCACATTGTACTCTCTCTATGAATATATAGGCATTGTTAACGCTCACCCCAAGCAATCTGAATTTGAGCTGATAATATAACAGAAAGCAGTTATTTTGAATACAACATAAGGAAACATGTTAGCACACAAAGAGACTGTGTTCACATAGCACACTTTACCTGGTTGCTGAGTTAACCCATTTCGGGGTTGGCACAATGCACTGAATGAAGTCATAAATGCAGCTAACCAAGATGAATGCGCATCAAGTGGTGTGTGCTGTGTAAACACAGCCAGAGTGAAGGTGCTTCAAGAAAATCAGAAAGAAGCTAATGTCAGATAGGGGTTCCTGAGGGTCAAAATTCAGAAATACTACATTTTAACCTTTATTTTGTGTTTCACCTTTTTGTTACTGAGAAGACAAGGAAACTCTGATTTCAACTGAACCACCAACATTATGGGATTCAGGGGCATTCAGCTAAAGGCCCATAGATTCTGGTTATGAGTTGTTCAATGTCTATGGTTGCCTCTGGTCTACTGAATGATGTGGGATGGAGCTGATAGGCAAGCTGGATTCATGACCACTGCACCCAATCAGACTTTATTGTTCATTAAACATGGGTTCCTTCCTCTCTCCTCTTCCCTCTTCTCTGATTTGAATGTGAAAGACAAAGAAGAGGTTGTAATATGGACCAGCCCTACCATTAGGCGGAGGGAAGCAGCCAATTTCAGAAAGCCTCTTACAGTTCATTATTTCACACTGTTATCAGATTTTTGGAGAAGGGATAAAAATATATGATGATCCTTAGCAAATGTCAGGGTGGGTAACCTTCATTGAAAACTACCCAAATCCAGTGATATGATTTTTTTTAAGATAAAACAATTGCTTCACGACATCACAAAATTTCAGCTTTGATTTAAAAAGAATTTTTTTATTTATTTATTTATTTAATAGGCTTGTCCCCACCCATCTCCCCACAATGGGGGACTCTGGGCGGCTTACATGATTAAAAGTTATAAAAGAACCACACTTACAGAGCTAATTAATCAGGTGGATCATTCCTGCAACGCTGCCTTAAAACTGTGGCAAATTATATTGCATTAAATGCAAACGGTACCTATACTGACTGAAAATTAAACCCTATCTCTAGAATAAAATGTTCCTGGTTCTTTATATAGGGAGCTGCGAAAGAGAAAAATTGTCCTTTAAGTTTATCTTGACACATTTATAGAATTACATGGGGGATCCAGATATACTTTTCTCACGCTGTGTTTCCACATCATTATTTTGCCTTTTTTTTTTCCTTTCTGCTACCAATGTGAAGAATAGTTGAGTGGCAATGCTAGCATCTGGAAGCGCCCTAAATGTCTAATATAATACATCTTTAACATTTACATATTCTTATTTGCAGGCATTTCTGTACCATTCTTAAAAATAAAGTTTACCACAAGTTTAGTTCATATTCTGTTGATTTGCATTCATGGAATTGTCTTGGAAACATTATGGAAATAGTCTTCCAATGCCAACTTCTTCTTCCTGTCCAAATATAATCAAGTCTGACCTTACTCTCACCTGGAATAACCCACTTTTTTTAAATTCTAGAGCGAAGTCCAAATGTCATTAATTTTTAGATGGAAGCTGTCTGCCAAAGATCTTCATTGGTGGTGATGGTGGGTGCTTTCTACATGTTATGCTGGTGCAAAAACCCCTAAGTTCATTAATATTAAGATGCATGGCGTTGCTGCTTTCTACACTGTGCATGAGCATAGAGGATTGAAAGCTCTTATAACCATCTCACAAAGGCATGTTCTGGAGTATGGACACCTATCTAGCGCTGTTTCATGTTGTAATGACGCTCCATTAACAAAACAGATCCAGAGATTATGCTTTCTGGAAAGCTAAATATTTTAATCCATAAATGCAACAAGGAGGAGGAGCCTCCTTCTCAATGTCTCTCACCACATGTTAGGAGCAGTCTTTGGTTTCCTACTGTTACCCTTATTTGTGGAGGATAGAAAGAAAATACACACACACACAACGCAGCACAGTAGGATTGCTGTGCGACTGTGGGCAGCCCTCCTCTTTTCTCACATCTCCCCTTTCCGTGCAGTTTTGTTTCACTGATTTGAACATGTTCTAATTTTGTCATTCAAGCCATCTGACTCTTCCAGCTCTATACAAACAAAACCTAATTTAGTCAGTGATGTTTTAAGTCATAACAATGACGGATGGCCGAGGTTCAGGTGTGCCAGAATATTTAAATACTTACTCTACATTTTTTTTTCTTTCCATAGTGATATGAAGACAGGCAGAAAGGTTTGAATGCTGGATTCCTTCCTTCCTTCCTTCCTTCCTTCCTTCCTTCCTTCCTTCCTTCCTTCCTTCCTTCCTTCCTTCCTTCCTTCCTTCCTTCCTCCCTCCCTCCCTCCCTCCCTCCCTTTTTTTTCTTTTTTTCTTCTGGCACTTAGATTAATTATGATTTTACATCTGGAAGGAAAAATATAATAAAAGCTCTTTCTATTCTACATTATTAATTGGTTCTTTAATTAGGAATTCCAGGAGCTTCAGAGGTTGGATTGTTAAAAAATTTTATATATATATATATATATATATATATATATATATATATCTTCATTCTGTTGCCTTTTTTGTATCTTATGAAGGTCACCATAAAAAGTGATTGTTTAGCATAGCAGCCGTGAATTATGCCACACAGACAAGCTTTTAACCTATGCGCTTTTGCTCAGAGTGAGACACCCATGGTTGTGCTCCTTTTAAACAGTTCTCTATTGAAGAGGATTCAATCACCATAATGAATCTAAAGGGAAGCAGCAATCTTTTCCACTGAAAGAATTTCTAAAAGATTGTAGAATTTGTAAAACGAACAGCTCGCAGACTAAATGGCTGTGTGGGTGAATCAATTATGGTGGGGCTGGTGGCAGTCATAATATTTAGTATATATCAGAATAGTGTTTCAGGTATAATAAGATATGCGGGGGCTTGTCTCCCTTCACCCCCGTTCCGTTCCCCCTCTGCATCTCTTCCACTGCCTGCCTTTGCTGCCAGACGTTGTATGTGCAACAGCCAACTTAGTCAGTCACTGGCATCTAGTTAGGACTAGCATTAAGTCAATTAAAAAAAATCTTTTTTTTAACTGAAAGCGTGGAGGGGGAAAGCTAAAAAGCCTCAAACTGCCCTGCAGTAATTTTATTGAAAATATGCATCAGATTATTTGGTGGAAAAAAACCTGAGAAAATACAAACGCACCCACAATACTGATGTGCAAATGTGCAACACCGAAATGATTTTTTTGTCTCCCTCCCAGGTCAGCTATCTCCCCACTTCCTTATTAATACCATAATTATTTTTGTCCGACAGCAGCATTTATAACCATCTAGTCTGTGTCCAACTGCCCATATTTCCATTAATCAAAGGCCCTGACGACAACTGCCATCATTTTCATTTATGATGACTTATAGGTTCATTGCAGTTCGCTTAAATGTTACGGGGAGCTAGACAGCTGTGGGTAACAGAAAGCGCATCAAATGGAGCTGGGTTAATTTTTTTATATGTTTGAAAAATGAGATGAACCATGCGTGGTACAAGTTGACTTGACGCGGGGAGCTCTCTGGATGCTTGGATTTCTTGACAGAGAGGAGAAAGGGTGCCTCGCCGTAGGCTTGCCAAGCACAATGATCAAGAGCTTCCAGACACCTGGCTTTGCTTAAGGTGAGGTTGCATACCTGCAGGCCTGTCCCACTCCTGGAAGAGCAGATGAATTCTTCAGGATGTGCCATCAGCTACTTAGGGAACAAACAAGCCCAGGTCAGCACTCAGATCACTGATATTTCTGAGTGGGCTTCCATACATCTTCAATGTTCCTACCAGGGGTGGGTGGGGACTGCATATTCACAATATGGCTGCTACCATGATTTTGGCCAGATGTCAAAATAGTAAACTTCTCCCCTGAAACCTTTGCTGTCCCCTAGGATTTTCTGTGCCAACTCCATAAACTTTGGAATTATACCAAGAAAAACATAAATAAGGCACTTTTGAGAGAGAGAGAGAGGGAGGGAGAGAGATCTATCTATCTATCTATCTATCTATCTATCTATCTATCTATCTATCTATCTATCTATCTACAGGGATCTCTGTGGGTCTCAGAGGCATTACCAGAAATAAAGGAGAGGCTGGAAGCTGGTGCTTTGTCACAGGCCAGAATTCCAATTATTTCTTTTTATTTAAAAGATATATAAAATGAAATAAATCCAGCACCAATAGATATGGCCTACCCATTTGGGATGAAGATAATTTCTGATGGATTCCACAGTTGGGCTTGCCCTAAATGATCACACTCAGCCTCCAGCTGCCCAAAATAAATCCATAAATGGGCAAAACTCCCGCCAATCAAACCCTTATCTTCAGGCTATTGCGCTATTACACAAGGTCATCTCCATGGCTCCTTACACCCATTTCTTTAAAATGCTACCACCACAAACTTATGTGTGCATCATTATGGGATGGGATCAAAGTCTCCAGCACATTGTCATGGTCACTTTTAGTAAAAATGCTGCAAACATGCTTCCGTTTAATAGCAACAGTCGGAAGTTCCAAATATAACTTTTCCAATAGGCAGAAGTGCCAGAGATGGCAGAAAGGGTGTCTCTTTAATAAAAATAAATAAACTACTCTTTATTAGGAGTGTTACAAGCGTAGTCTTTTCAGGTTCTAGACAATGTAATGTGATTTATTCAAAGAAATGACGATGATTAGACATTAAATGGCACTAAATATTCTACTTCCTCTGTGCAGCCTGATAAACTGGTTTCATTAACATTATAAGTAACAAAAGTTTCCATTTCAGTCGGCCTGTTTCTTTTTTGTTTGTTTTCAACGCAATCTCAGCTGCAGATGCACAACGCTATAAAATTCGTGCTGTTAGCACATGCATTAAGTCATTGTAGCCGTACTTACAAACATATGGCTCTATATGTTGGGTTGATGAATAATTTCTATTTAGGGGTGCCATTTATAGAACGCCTTGTTGTATCTGTAGCTGTTGGACAGGGATGGGCAACATGTGGCCCTCCAGAGGTTGATGGGCTGAAGTTCCCACTACAGCACTGCCTGTGACAGTGATGGATGTGGATGATGGAAGCTGGAGTTCAGCAAGTTCGAAACTTGACAGAGGAAGTCATTTCATTGGGTTGAATGAGTAGCAATTTCACTTTATGTGGACAAATATTATTAGACTTACACTTATATGGCCGATAAATTGGAAAGGCTCAAAGCCTCAAGATTCAAACTATGTAGATGTTCAGGTAGAATGTTTGGCTCTTCCAAGCAATCCATCCACATTAAAGCACATAAACCAAGCACAAGAGACAACAGGATGTAACTGCTTAAATGCCACGTGGATTTGGATCAGGGAATATAATATATTGGCAGTTTTGCAAAGATTTCCAGTCGATATCAGGCCAATTCAAACTGATGTTGTGACTCTCCACCAGAGGTAGGGCAACCTGGTTCCCTCCAGATGTTTTGAAGTTCAACTTCCATCAGCTCCCACCAACATGGCATAGTGAGAGATGTACCCTAAACAGCCTGAAGAAACCAAATTGCCTGCCCTTCCAACCCAAGTTGTGTTCAGGATTTTACCATGCAAAAGCATTTTCCGCATCTTTTTGCTCCCCTCTAGCATCATTTGGATTATGGCAGCCAAGATCTAATTTCTGACCTCAATAAACATTAGAGTTGTGTCCAGAGCCTTCTGTACAAACCTTTCCTGTCAACCCAAGAATGTTAGGAACAAAAAATCACAGCCAGGACACACATACTCAATGCCATTTATGTATTTTATTTATGAAAGCCTGATGAGGTCTATTTCCAAGATATTAATTACAAACACAGTTCTCTATATGCAGCCAAAGTGCAAAACAGAAAAAAAAATAATCCTAAAAGAATTCCTACCACCACCACCACCACCGTGAAAATTAACTGTATGGTGACAATTTGTTCCAAATGAAGGCAAGACAAGTCCTCCCAACCAAAATGTAGTTGGGGGAAGGACTACAGAATTGAGAATAGTTGGATGGTTGGCCTTCTGAGCAATGATCATTCCACTTTGCAACATTTGGATATGGCCCTCTTGTAATGTTTTAAACAGAGGCATTGTAAACTTATTTAGGCCCCCTGTCCAGACTGAATTTACTGTATTCCAGTAACAGGGGAAATAGATTTCAGCTTAAACTTCAAGAAGAACTTCCTGATAATATCAAATTATTTGACATTTGAAATGAAAACATTGGAAGGTAGTTGAGAGTTTTAAACTGTAGACTGCTTCCTATTAGGAATGTTCTAGTGGGAGATTTTCTGCATCGGCAGAGGATTGGCTCAATGGTCTTCTGCTGTGTCTTCTAATTCAGTGACTGTGAAACATTTCAAAGACAATTCTTCCAATGGAGTGAGCTTCAGGACTGTGGCTGATAAGTGATCAATAGATTACATGTGCTTACATGTATGTACAGAGGCACACAGAAATAGGCATTCATGCAGATGCCAATCAGAACTTAGTCATCCATATTTTCTTTAGCATGGCTTGAAAAATATGGGCATCCTACCCTTTTATATATGTATGAGGAAGAGCTTAACAAAGAAGTCTATGATTAACTAGTGAAAGACTGGAGGGCAAAATGAAATCTCTGGTTTTTTAGTTTTTTAAAAAAAGGTAAGACGGAATAATGACAATGGAATTCTGATGACTTTGCTCGGCCCAGGAAACAAACATCTTTGAATGGCCTGTTGTGTTTGGCTTTGACAAGTCAGAGATCTGAATGGGAACATATTTAAAAAGTCGGGCTCAAGAAATTGAATGGGGAAAGAAACAGGTTTTTTTCCTCCCTGCTTCAAGGAGACAGCTAATTAGATGGAAGTCCCCCTTTAATATTCTTAGGGACTCTGTGTCAGTCACTCTTGGTTCTTTCATTCCTAGCTTTCTCAGCAGGACCAGGAAAACCTAATACCAAAAACTTTGTTTCAAGAGCGAGTGGAGACAAACAATGGCGAGTCTCTGAGATATGGAAATTACTTTGGAGTTGAAAGGCGAGGGGGAATGAAGCTTCCTTCACATAGTCTGTTCAGCTCGGGAGAAGATTTGGCTTCAAGGGATGGTGTAACGGACTGAATGAAGCTGTCACACAACCACGTTCACAAATCTTTGGGAGCTGGGGCAGGTCTAGCCTTTCCCAATTGGGCTCAGCTGCCATCCCAAATCTAAAACAGTAGCCAGAACAAACAAAAGAAAAACCAAAAAAAATGTAATTGCTAAATGCAGTCAACCCGAAGTCTTAATAATATGATAAATCTGTACCACTTCAGAATAAAGATGGAGATTTTTTGTGTGGGGGGGGACCCCTAACACATAATTCAGGAATCAGGGAGAAGGATTCTTAAATTGTGTTCTCCTATACAAATGACGGGGGGACCTGTGGCACTTAGATGTAGCTAGACTACAACTCCTGGTATCCCTCACTTTGGGCCAAGGTGATTGGGGCTGCTAGGAGTTGTGGCAACTTTTGGAGAGTCACACCATTAATAGGGAGTCCTTCTGCTTGGGACTGGAAGTGGCACAGCTCCAAAGCAGCAGAAGTTGTACAGCTCTCTCACCTGCCCTAGGTAGCTCAGCAAATCTACTTTTTTGTTTGCCTGCCGCCTTGGTCTTCCTCGACTGGGAGGCATCGCAGAGTTGCCTGTGAAGTTCACTGTTGACATTTCTGCATTAGCTGGCTTTTGTCAGTCTTGGCAGGCTCAGAAATTCTATCTTAAGGGCTGCTCTTTATTAAATTTGCAAGATACAAAACTGACTGACAAATAGTCGCTTTTCTTCTGCGAATGCATAAATAATAAATATGCCGCTCTAAAAATAATTAAAATATTGCTCAAATTTAAAACATGATGCAGAGCTAGAGAGGGAAAGAGGTAATTTCCAGACAGCTTTATATTTTAGAAAGAAAAGAAGAGGGCAAAAGTATTGTAAACAAGTTAGAAGGTATTTCCCTCTTAATTGCTTTTTACTGCTTTCAGAATTTTTTTTTTAAAAAAGAGGTTGAGAAGGAAAAGAAAATGGAACAAAGAGATAACTTTTGATGCCTGAATTCCCCATTTGGACAACATGGTGGCAATACTAATACTAATACTAATAATTACAGTTAAGAGCCAGTTTAGTGCAGTGGTTAAAGGCACCGCACTAGAAACCAGAAGACTGAGAGTTCTAGTTGTGCTTTGGGCACAAAGCCAACTGGGTGACCTTGGGCCAGTCACTCTCTCTCAGTCCTAGAAAGAAGGCAGGGGCAAACCAGTTCTGAAAATGCTGTCAAGAAAATTGCATTTACTTCTCCATGTAGTTCCAGGAGTCAAGACTGACTTGAAGACAACGACGACAACAATAATAATAATATATTGCAGAACACTTTGGAAAATAGGATATTTTAGAGCTCCTCCTATTAGTTATTACTACTGATTACTATGATCAACTTATGCTGATTTCTTTATTTATTTATAAAAGACCTTTCTAGGGCTGCCCAACTCCAAAACTCCGGACAGCTTACAAATTAATCAAAGATGAAACATCATAATATCAGAAAACAGCAATAGTCACCCAGAGAAAACAATATAAGCCCTTTTCCCCATACAACACCCAGCCGAAAAGGGCTTGGGGGGAAAACTAGTTTTGAAGGCTTGTCTAAAGCAATCAGAGTCAAGGCTGTTTGAAACTCTGGGGGGATGCTGATCATGGTGGGTACATATATGTTGTATCTGAGTTTTTGGTTTCCCCTCATGTTATATTCATATCTGTGTGTATGTGTGCACTTGGAAGTACAGGTAGTCCTTGCTTACCAACTGCCTTGTTTAGCAACCATCCAAAGTTACGACGGTATAAAAAATATAGCTTTGTAACCAATCCTTGCATTTATAACTGACACAACACCCCGCGGTCATGTGATCACCATTTAGGTGCTTCGCAACTGGCTTGCAACAGAGTTAATGGAGAATGTGGAAGTAAGATCACAAGTTGTGGTCACATGATGTTTTGCTTAACAACCAAAGGGGACATGAGGTCATAAGCCCATCACAGTCACATGATTTTCTGCTTAGCATCTGCAGGGCTTAGCGAGGAAGTTGCCAGCCCCAATTGTGATTGCTAAGCAAGGACTACCTGTACAGGATGGACAGCAGATGTCTTGTCCAGGGTCACATGACTAGAGGGTTTAGACCAGAGTAGTCACTAACATTCTGAGCCACTGCCCAACTGCTCCTTCAATAGGGATGTGTTAGGGGGATTGGGGGGATATTTTTTCTCCGCAGCCCCCCATTGGATCTGGGTCATTTTCAAACCTGGGCTTTCCTTTGGGGGCATCTCTCCCCACACCAGATTTGAACCAGTTCAGGCTTTTGAGAGTTATCCTGTTGGCAGACCAAGGCCCAGGGCCCTTTACAGAGTTTCTTTCCAACATTTTGTTGCGTTCTGACCAACATAAGCCTGAAAAACCTGAGGAAATGGCAGTTGTTCCATCACAATTCTCCCAACTTCTAGAGGATTTGCCCTATTAATCACACCATAAATATCTACTGCCAACAGTAAGATTCCTGAACCAGCATAACATTAGAACCCTTCTTGGTTAAGAGGCAATATAGCTCTTTGCAAACTTTTGCTAAGAAGCAGCCTCCTTAATGCAATGCCTTTATTTGGGAACCCATGACATAATCCTGCTTTTTCTCTCTCTCTGGTTTGCTCTCTTTTTCCTCCCCCCCCCCCCACAGCCATTATATATGATAAATAAAACAATGCCATAGAAACAGTGAAATCTCTCATCAATGTCTTTGTGAAAAGGGCCCACATAAATGAGACTCGGAATCAAAGGCAGATTACATGACTGACCATGTATCATCCTCTATGTATTGAGCATAGCCTTTGTAAAGTTAGAGCGGTAATAAAAAGTGGTATTGTGCACTGTGAAAAGCTGTGTGGGTCTGTGCATGACTAATCTGTCTTTCTGCATTATTTTATTCAATCTTCTCTGACTTTATGCCTTTGACATTTTTGCTACACTCAGTAAATTTGAGTGAATAGGCAATTTTAAAGAATTTTTATAGGGCTTCAGAGAAGTCATATGCAGACTGTATCTTTGTTCAGATTTAACAGTTCAAATATTTCCTTTGTCTAAGATGCAAAGTAATCTTTAGCCAAAAAAAGAAGGGAAAGAGAATGGGGTTTGGAATTGGGTTAGGAAGGCAACTGGAAGGCTCTTAATCTTGTATTGCAACATGTCCTCCAGAAGAAGGGAAAAAAAAAAAAAAGGTAGGGGGAAGACTTCAGGCAGAAGAGGACAATTCTTCCTCTTCAGAGGATGATCCTGAGAAACACTTGGCTTTTAACTTTATCAAAGAGAGCTACATACATCTCACTATTTTCAGATCTGGCCTAAAGTTTCTTCACTAGTCCTACCCCCCTTACCCCATTCAGCAAACCAAGTAGTAGCCCAACTGTTGTGCTTTGAGGAGAAAGGCTAAAATCCATTGAGTCTTTGAAACAAGAGCTATCACACCTGGTGGGATTTTCTTCCATGAAAATATGCAATGAACATTATAAGAAATCGGATTGCCCATATGAACGTCTGCTTCTTCAGTAGCTGGTTCTCAGAGACCATTTTAAATCAACTTGGCTAAAAAGAGCTAATAGCAAATTCCAGCCTTGAGTTCTCTCTTTGAAGAGCCTCAACCCATTAGGGTTTAAAAATGCCAGGAGTCTTCTTAAGTAGCATATTGGGAGAGTGATTTTCAAACTAGTCTAAGTATAGTGTCAAATCCCACTCTCTGTGGATTCTTTTCAAAGGGCATGCGGCATCCTATCCTCCTCCACTGCAGTTCTGAAATTTCACCAGGCCTTCACCTTGGCCAGGTTAGATACACTTCCCTCTGCAGTTCCACGGAGGTGTTATAAAAATATCCTTCTATACAGCATATATGCCCACGTGGGGATGAATCTGGAGTCCCAGAGCCACATGCTCCTCTGTTGCTCTCTCATAGGGAATCTCACGTGACATTCATCTATCCCATCCTGAAGAAATACCCTAACATATAATACAAAGCTTGTTGTAGCTTCTTCTGTCTGACCAGGAATCTGATGTACTGTATCTTCCTAGATTGCTCAACTCTGTGCCTCTATTTGTTCTATTTGTCTAATTTATGACTGAAGAAGAATATTAGTGGTGATCACCACTGTTATTTGTATTATTATTTTATGGTATTTTATTGCATTTTCTGCTTACTTTATATATATAGATTTTAAGTGTGGGTGTTTCTGAACATATGTATGTTATATTTGATATATATTGTGTTATCTGGCTGTAAGGCCATAATAAAGGTTAAGTTAAGAAGTGGAATTTGTTAGGTCTTACTTCTGAGCAAATAAGCTTCCAGTTTGTGAATAAACATCATTTTGTTGCATCTGTTAAGTCATCTCTAGGAAATAGTAAAGAGTGACATCTCTTAGAATGGTTTGTTGGTAGTTTTTTGGTAATGATTTTACTCTTTAATGAAATACATAATAAATAACCTACTTTTGCAATACACGGCCAGAGTGATGCTGGACAGCAATATGGATGTCCACCAGTGACCAAAGGCCATATTATTGACAAAGTGTCAGCTTTGATACCATCCTTATTAGCAGATAGTTTCTTCACCAGTTGTACAACTGGTAAATGACTGTTTTTGTGACTGATCCTTCATATATTATTAGACTACACATCCAGCACTACCCATCACTGGTTGCTACAAGCTGTAAATCAACAACTGGAGGGCAATGAATTTCCCATCTCTCTTTTCCAGGCAACTGATAGCTATTTTCAAGCTTAATTTAAAGCCACTTATCCTTGTGTGCTCTAACTACAGAATCATTCCATTGATAGAAAAATAAAATGGGAATTAGGGCATGTTTTTCTTGATCAAGTGGCCTTTGACCCATAGGAAAAGTTGCCTAGGACAGTTGATAGTGGGTAGAACCAGAATGAATGGGATACAGAGCTGAAGCTGATGGTGGGCAAAATTTGGAGTATTGGAGAACCCCTTGTGCCAATTCATCCATTTCCTGCTTCTTGTACATGGATGCTTCAATACCCATGCAAGGTGGGAAAGGGAATAGTTCTTTGTTCTTGGTGGTTTGGAGAGCTGAATGATCCTGAGGCTGCCATGAACCTGAAAGAAATTCTGTCTTTACCTAGGTTACCTTGAGCACTGTAAAGACCCATAACTTAATAGTAGACTGTACAGTTGGCACATATAAGGTCCACTGTCCAATCCCTGGCATACCTCAAACCAAGATGGCATTAATAGCTTCTTAAAAAGAAAAACAGCAGGCAAAGGGAACCATCCAAATTGGGATGCTGGGTCAAAGGTTTCACTTTTGCTGTGATATATCCTTAGAATATTTGTTATTTAAGAGCTTAGTCCAAAGATTTCTACCACATGGGCAGGACATGGTTAAGCTATGGTTTATTTAATAACATCAATAAGGGGTTTTGCAGTACATGCTAAGGAATGAACCATAGTAACTAGGTTTATGTGTTACACTGAATCAAAACCAAATAACCCATATGATAGCTTACATCAGTCCAACCTAAAATACACCTGAGCAGAGATGTCAAGGAAGGGGGGAGGGGGAGGAGAAGAGAAGAGAAGAGAAGAGAAGAGAAGAGAAGAGAAGAGAAGAGAAGAGAAGAGAAGAGAAGAGAAGAGAAGAGAAGAGAAGAGAAGAGAAGAGTTCTTGCAAAAGAGGAAAGGATTCAGTTTACAAGAAGGGATTAAAAAAGACTGTGTGCCATTTTTTAAAATGAAATGACTTTGCATCTGTTCATTCTCTTTAAAAACAAGAGTGGGGGGAGAGAGGGAGAGAGAATGTTTGCCAACTTAAAGGAATCCTTAGCGATGTTAGTTATATCAACCCACCTAGAAATGGCATTTGCATTTTTATAACCTTGTTACTTAAAAGTGAAACAGGAGAGGAAGAGACTGGGTGATAGCGTTCTCCCTGGGCTTTAATCCCAGCCTGAGCTCTTTATGCTTGAGAGACCCTTATGATGCTGTAACTAAC
Organism: Python bivittatus; assembly: GCF_059951505.1. Lineage (NCBI taxonomy): Eukaryota > Metazoa > Chordata > Lepidosauria > Squamata > Pythonidae > Python > Python bivittatus. Next base: position 13,373,294 of record NW_028277042.1, read on the forward strand.
CTCAAACCTGGAACAGCAGGAGGGCAACAAACCTCAGAATATAGCACTGTCATGCTTTACAGGCATACAGCATGAATGGGGGGGGGGGGATCGGTTGCCTAGGAAACACTCTGGTCTTAGTAATTATTACTGTAACTGGCTGCACACCCCACCTATAACAGAAATGAATAATAAATTATCAGCATTGACTGGCAGCTTTCTCTTGTAGCTTCTGCTCACCACTGCTACCTACCGGCATGCAAAATTAATTACATGCAAACAGCAGGGCTGTGATCCAACAGAGCCGGGGAAAACCTCCCCCCTACAAGAGAAGTTCCTTCTTCCTTGGCTGTGATGAAAAGTCAAGCTGTAGCTTAACCAGGGGACTGAACTAAGGAGAAAAGGCCCTGTGCTCTGTTAGTCTAAAACCAATGCAACCCCCCCAAAACATATCCCATGTAAGAATGAGGTTGAGAAAAGTCCCAATGGCTGGGTTTGCACATTAAGGTAAGCCACTGTTTAATCATGACTTGTTGAATAATTCACCACAGGCTGGGGATCAGGTATCGTGCTAAATGATGAAGCATGGTTTTAGTATTTGTATTCACATCACACCTAAATCAAACAAGCCACATTAGGGCTTAGCTCAATGTGCGATTCAGCCATTGATACCTGTGTTAGAGGACTAGCATTTGATTTGGACTCCACCAGATGTAGAGATGCCAACCCAACTTTGCTGTCATGCAGTGAACAAATTCATCCATTGTGCTAAAACATAATATGGTTTGGTTGCTTTGAAGTTAGCAAATGTGGTTTGCACAATCATCAGAGGTCAACTCTTAGTATAGTACACAAACTCAGTCTGTACCCAACGGTCCCCAATTAATATTTGCTGTCTGCACATTCCCATCCCATCAGTCTGTGTACAAGTGTCATTGTAACCCTGAATAAGTATTATTGTTGTATATCTGATTATCCAACTATCTAGATAAATGTGTATCTTAACCTTCATTATAAAAAATTAAATGGTGGTTAATATTATAGCATCTGATCTAGCGTGAAATTGTTATAAATAAAACCATGTCCAGTAGTTTTGATCAATTAAACTCTGTAATTAACAAAGATACTTCATTCATCTTATATTGTCTAATTTGCAGTAGAATATTAAAGGACTTCCACTAGAAGACGAGTTTGTTTAGAAATTAGAGCACACTTGGTGATGTGCTGGATTTGATTTAAAAGACCCAGTGGGAGTTGGCAAAATTCACATATCATGGGGTTAATGTGGGTTAGAATAGAGCTATTTGTAATACAAAAATACTGCATACCAAACATTCACTCATACCATTTCTTTTAAGCCAAGCTCATATTCTGAAATGTAAGTCACTGAGAGTTAAAATTTGTTGGAGACTATATTCTTTTAAAAAATAATAAAAAATATGTTCCCCTTTTGTAGGCTAACCACCCCCAAACCTAGACAGCATTAAAGCAATTGTCTTTCCCCACCTTCATTTACCATTGCAAGCATTCTCAGTATTCATTCAGCTATTCCTGGTTTTGCTTATCATTGTTTCCTTTCTCTCTAAAATTTTTATTATAGTTATATCTTTGTTGTTTCATGCCTCCCTCTTTTCTGTAGATGATGCCATTTTGGTTACCTACCTCACAGAAAAAGGATTTACATTAACATGCAATCTAGGTTTATACAATGTACTAAGCAATGGTTCTTTTGACCATGGCTTACTGAGTACCTTGCAAAGACTCAATTAAAGCAGATAGGATCACAGTGGCAGAGTTCAGATAAAACTAACACTAAGCTAAAATCCAGCAGAGTTGAGTTTATGCACGGTTTAGCCATCAAGTGCTTTGCTTGGTTCTGGCTTAGCGTTTTATCTGGCCGAACCAATTAGTTTATTCAGCAACAGTGATGTTTGATTTCAATCAGACCCTTGGTCATGTAACGTACTAAGCTGAGAAGGGTTTTGTTTGTTTATCTTGCACAATTCCAACCTTGTATTTTACAATCCATGAAACTAGCCAATTGTGATTTACTCAATAAACCATGATTAAACAAATCACAGGTTAGCACAATGTGGACCTAAAGCCATTAACATGACACCCCAGCCAAGCACTGAAAGCAACTGGAAAAATTCCACAGAACCTGATAATGGCAGCTGGATGAGGATGAAAAGGCCTAACAAAGTAGTTAGGCTTCAGGTAAAAACACTAGAATTTACTATATGTACAAACATTCAGGATTAGGACCAGTATTTTTTCTAATTAACCAGCTCTGGCAGATTAGATCTCACCCCCTTTGTTATTTAAAATACATATTCATAGCACTGTATTTTATAGATGCACTGTTCTGGTTACAAAATAGCTTCTATTTTTCTAGGACATAATTTCATTTTGTTTAGCCAAGAATTCATTAAAGAAGCTATAAATAACCTCCTTTAAATATTTAGCCGTGAATAGAGGGTGGACTGGCATTGATGGCTTATTTTAGTACTAACGCAATATGCTTTAGAGCCATAAAATCTACATTTCAGCATGTATCAAGCTAATGATTAACACCTCCAAAAAGGTTTGAGATATCCAATTAAGTTGTGTGTTTGCAAGCTTACACTCCAATCACTACCCTTTTCTCCCAGAAGAGAGTCAAGAGGAGGGCAAAACAGGATTTGGACCATCAGTTTTTGGGGGTTTGTGTTTTTTCCTCATGCAGAAGGGGTCAGCACTAATCTAAACACTTACTTTGTTGTAGTGTTGAAGGGCCTCTCCAGTGGTTAGGCTTTCCCATAGCCAACAATTCCCACAGAAACCACACAGCAAAGCCACAGCTGGGTCCTTACAACACATGCGAAGCAAAAATGGGGTCATTCGTTTTTGGCTTAGTGTGATGTGTAAGCTAGTCACTGGCTTGTAAATGATTTATGTGCAAATCCAGCCAAATAATTGATTGCGTGCCATCAAGTCATTGTCAACTCTTAGTGACTACATAGATAGATTTTCTCCATGATGATCTGTCCCTAATCTGGTCCTACAGCTCTTCCAACGGTGCCCCCATCACGACTTTAACTGAATCTGTCCACCTTGCTGATGGTCACCCTCTTCTTCTTTCCTTTCCCAGCATTAGAGCCTTCTCCAGAGAGCTAGGTCTTCACATAATGTGCCTGAAGTAGGATAATTGAGCCTGATCATTTGTGCCTTGAGTGAGAACTCTTGATTTTTTTGATGATCCATTGGTTTGTTTTTTTGGCTGTCCACAGTATTCTCAGGAGTCTTCTCCAACACCGAAGCTCAAAATTGTCAATAATCTTCCTATCTTGCTTCTTCAAAGTCCAACTTTCACTTCCATAGAGGGTCACAGGGAATACCATGGCTTGCATGATTCTGATCTTTGTAGGTATAGACATATCATGGCATTTAAGTATCTTTTCCAACAGCCAAATGAACCATCAGTAAAAGAACCAGGGCTCAATAGATTATGCAGAGCAAGCCTTTAGTTTAGCACCATATGTGAACTCAACCATTCTGCCATGCCTAGAGTCTAATCATTCTCCTATCTTCCCTGCCAATGAAAGAACATTTTGCATCAGAATACTCACCAATAACATCTCCCCTGCTCACTTCAGATATTCCTCTAAATGCATAGAGAACTCAAAGTGTGGAGAGACTGGAGTTGAGCATACAGTATCCCCTCCTTCCAGTCTTCATGCATTCAGAAAGTGAGTTAAATTCATTTTTACCTGAATGCTCTTCCTATAATCTGGGACTGAAATAAAACAGACTCCTGGATTAGGATGACAATACTATTAGGATTCAAGTGAATATAAATTCAGGTCCTGTTCAGATCTTCTTCTTGAATTCTGGAGATCAGGGAAATGTCAGGTGGGCATTTTCTTTGCAGCCTCATTCTCTCCCCACATACTCAAATGCAATCCTTTTAGATCTGATTTTGTGCATAAATAATATATTCCAAAGAAAGTTTGTACTTGGATTACAGAGCAGAAGGGTCCTATCTTGAATTGCAAACAGCAACTGACACCAACTACAAGATTGGTGTTAAAAGATGGCTGAAAAAAATGTTGCTTCTTGATTTTGTGTCCTTTGCCAAGAGCAGGATGAGGCTCCAAATATTTCTACAGCTATAGTGCTGGAATTAGAAGATCTAGCTTTTGAGTAAAAGAGTAAATCCTAGTCTACCACAAATTGAGATGGACTCCTGATGAGTATAAGAGCACATCTGTATAGTTTTCCTGGAAATGAATAAAAAGGACTTCTATTGCCTTCTTCTGTGGTTGTTGCTTTACCTCCCACTCTAGCCTATAGCTCTGGATTTTCCTGTTGGTCTCCCATCCAAATACTAACTATGTCGATCCTACTTAGCTTTCAAGATCAGCAAAGGTCAGTTAGATGCTGCCACCTGCTGTGGGTTCATTTATGTCACAAGATCTTTATGTGCATCTTGTAGCCATCCTGAAGACTTTGGACAACAACACAGAGCCAATCTCCTTTTGGAACAGCTTGCATTAACAGTGTATTTTTGCAAACGCAAAATAACACCCTTTTTGCCTTATGAACACTCAGTTCCCAGTGATATTAATACACAGTAGTTCCAAAACCAGAAAAGAGAGGGTCAACTGCTTTGCCTTGGAAAAGTCATCAAATGTTTCCAGAAACTTCAAAATGAGAACATTACATCCCTTAAGAAAAATAATCTCCACTTCGCTTCAATTTTTACTCGAAAAGTTTAATTTTACAAAATACATTTTTTCCCTTTCAAAGAAACATCCCTGCAAAATACATGAACACAGCATTCTGTTTCATAGATTCTATACAACTAAATTATCAGAGGTTTTCTACTTGTGGGAAAGAAATGATTTGTCAGCAGACACCTAAAAGCAAACCTTTCAAAACAATGAGGGATATGAGAGAGGGCCTTAAAACGCTAAAGCAAGTCATGAAATAGAATTGTTGGTTCTATCTGAAAGTTGCAAACTTTCTTTCAAATAGCCCATATGGTATTTAGAACATCACATCTGGTACAAAACGGCTTGTATTTAGGATTGCGCACAACCAAAAAGCTTTATGAAGATTATTCTTTTGAAAATTATTCCATGTCTGTTATCATAAGGCAAACATGTATAAAGGTGCTGACTGCACACAGGGATATTAAGAAAATAAGGAGACCTTTGAAATGCTTCTTCACAGATTTTTTTTTTTAAAAGAAATATCAATAAGAGGTCTAAGCATGAACAATATTAAATCAAGGCAATCTGCCATCTTACTAGCTAGACATAAGCCATTTCTTGCCACTCGTTTTCATGAAAATGAACAACTTCCACTGTTTATATGGGATCTAGCTTTTCTGTTGCATTCTGGCAGCTTTGAATTTTGAAACTCTCTTTGTTACTTCTTCTGAAGCCTCACAGAGAACTTCCTCAGATTTTCGCTCCAAAATGGTTGGCAGGACAGGATGAGCAATTACTGGATGTGGTATTGAGGAGGGTGACAAAGGTTCCTTCTCGACAACTGTTCCTGAGAAAGCCTAAAAGAAAAAGAGGACACTCCAAAAATAATCTTACAAATTTTAAGTTACCTTCCTTTCCCCTTCTTTCAAAGCCCCAAATTAAGCTCACCGAACCATTCACAATTTATCAACATTGGTTTCCACTGGGTATAAATCCAAGATGAAACTGGTGGCCAAATGTTCCAAGAGTCATGATCAGGAGTGTGAAGGCAAGGGTTGCCTTTTTTTTTTAACTATCAGGATACTCTACTCTTTACACGGAAAGATAGGTACAGAAGCTATACAGGGAACCAAGGATTCCACCACGAACATCACTAATTATTTGACTCCTAGGACCACCTTAGGAGACCCTAAACATTGCTGGTGGTCTAGCTGTCCCATCCATTTGACAATCCCCCAAAATATCAGCATTCTCATTTTCTGAAGCTTTTGTACATACGTACGTACGTACGTACATACATACATACATACATACATACAGCTTAACAGAATGGCTAGCTGACATCCATGATCAGAATCAGATTATTATTAGTGACTGTTAGGAAATAGATTAGGTTTTGAGCACTGAAACACAAGAGATTACCAACAAAAGTATAGTAGAGTATTCGTAAGAGATGCCTCATGTTAAAAATGAATAGAGGCAATTCTTTTCTATAGAATCAAGAAGTTGGAAGGGGTTATTTAAGGCACTAAGCCTAACTCCTGCTCAGTGATAGAAGACCTGAGTATTACCCAATGAAGACTGATGAGTAGAATATTCAACTCAGAGGAAAGAGAATCTTTCTATGCAGAAAACTTAATTAAACAAATGGCATTCACTACAAGAAGTTGTGGTGATGGCCACTAATTTGATTTTTTTTTTTTTTAAACAGAAGCTGCAGCAGATTCGTAGAGGGCAGCATGAACTGCGATAGCTATGTATAAGCTTCGGCTTCCAAGGATGTCTGCATACCACAATCATTTCTGCCTGAAATTTTGCCAAAGTGTTTTCTGGGGGCATTCAGCTGGCCACCCTACGCAGCAGTGCTGGGGAATAGATGAACATAATAAAGCATATTCACACAATGCAATAAGCTCTAATTTCCTTAACCATGGCTTACTGGAAAAACTGACCAAGTCTGTAAAATACAGTAAGATATAAACCATGGCTTACAAACATCAATGGCCAAAACAAGCAAATCACATGACTGCTTAGCATGTTGTGTGAGCCCATTCTCAGTCCAGTCCAGAAGGGAAAGATGATAAATGTATGAACCCCAGAACCAGGTACGCTGAAGCCTTGCATTAGTAACTCTTAAAAAGAAGCTTAAAGTACATTTTCCTCCTCCTACTATAAAACATTGTATGAATATCTGTGCCCATTCCTCAATGTGCTATCACTATCAGGGAATACTTCTGAGAGCGTGTCTGACGGTTTTCTGGACATCGTTTTTTGTCGTTTACTTAACCTCATTTTCCGCAATCCTGAGCAAACATACTGTATTTATGTCAAAATCCCTGGGCCTGATCCAGATTTGGTTGTGCTATTCTAAGATCTACTCAAGTGCAGCTAAGTATAATCCAACTCTCCAAAACTTATTTCTGCATCTGGAGTAATAACCTCTAGAGTCAAAATACAAAGTTTCATAAAAAGATGTTTAAAGCGGGTTCAACTGACTTAGGAAAGAACACCTTGGCGTTTTAGAAAAGAAGGATACGGTGTTCAAAAGACAAAATTATTATGTACCTGATTAGTAAATAATATTAATTATATTTAATTTTAATGGAAATGAAATCCAATTAGATTTTTTTTTTTTTTTACCTACTTCCTATGAGTACCTGCCATTGAAAAGCCAAGTGTAGCCTTCAGCCAGGAAGAGGTTTAGCAGCACTGGTGTTCTAAACATCTGGATCTAGCTTTGTGAGATGCCCTTGCAAGCCTTGGTATTAAGCAGAGAAGGGGGTTAATGCAGAAGACAATTTTTTCTCTGTGTGCCCATTCTATTAGCTGGTTACAGCGAAAGTGTATCTTTACACAAAAGTGGCATTCAGACAGTTACTTGTCTCCATCATCTTTCATAAATCCTGGGGGGTCCTGCCTTTACCTCATGCATTCCTGACAAGGGAGGTGCTTTTCTGGAAAGGGGGTCCTGCTCCCCTTGTTCCTCCTCCTCTTCCAAGATGCCTTCACTGTTATCGCTGTGGGTAGCTTCATCATAGCTGATGCTCCTCAGAATTCCTCGTCTGTCATCAAACTCAGCAGTGCTGCTCTCGCTGGTATCGCTACAGACACTATTCTCCCGGCTTCGAGACTTCAAAATTGATTTACGAGGGACATATTCTCCATTCACAACATCAACAAAGACTCTGTAAAGGACAATGTTAGCTTTAATAAAGTATTTGGAAGAAGCAAGGAGAGAAGCATATGACAAATTCACAATAATTCCACTCCATCTTTGGTACAAATTAATTATGGCTTTACCTGCTCCTCCTTTACCTCCTTAATGAGGCCTTTTAAAAAGATGCACAAGATAGGTGGATTCTACTCTACATACCAAATGATATTCTGCCTCTTCTCAATGACTGTTCATCCCTTTTCTTTGAAAGTAAACACCCCTGTTTACAGGATTAACAAAACATACAAGGAAACTCCTTTTTTTAAATAAGAGGAACACGCTTTTAATCTTTTATGATAAATTTGATCTTCAAATGTGAAACCTGGAAGTTTACCATTTTTTAATTATTTTTGGAAAAAGAATCTGAAGTAGCAAGCTTCAGATAGATTTTGAAGGCTTGGGGAAAAGTTAGACTTTTGGTTTATTAGTCCAGGATTGTCTTCATGCCAGGGTTGTCTTGTGCATGTTTGGCCAATGCCAAAGATGTATTCTATCACATATGCCATACAGTACATGCTACCATGCCGCATGTGCCCAACGGCACCTCTTTTGACACCACAGCTCCATCGCAGGAATTGGCATGGACAAGATCAGGCTTCACACCAGAACTTAGCAGTAAATTTCACCTCCTCAAAACTGAACCCCTTATTCAGGAATTGGCTTGTTCAGCTGAAGACTCAAACTTGACTTGGCTAGATCAGAATTTTATTACAGGCAAAAATGAAGCCATAAAAGTACAGATGATTTATCCTCTGCATACAAGCAGCTCAACATCTTTATACTTTAAACTTCGTAATTTAAACGGAGTGCTCCATAATATACTCTAGGCATTCTCGTCCCACGTTTCTGAGTTAAAGGATACTTGCTGGTTTGCTTGGTGACCTTGGACAACTAGTCTTGTTTACGTAAGTCCTCTCTAGCCTGGGTACTGCTGGGTATCACCTCACCAAATTCAGCCCTTACAGACACTAAGACAGAAATATGAATGTGAGAATGGAACACAGAACCTTACTGATTCTATGTTACATATCTCAAAGTAGCTTCCTGCTCCTATAAAGATTATCCCTAAGATATTTAATGATTTTCTCCAACTATCTTAATCACTGAGCAGTTGAGCAACTATTATTTAAAATGCTACAGGAAACATTACTGAACACTGGTTTCTAATTTAAAAATTGGAACCCACTTTTGGATAGTTTGCCAAGGCTTATCCCCCTTTTAGAGGTGGATCTTTGGAGAAACAAAATTCCAATTTGGTTATAAAATAGAACTATGAGAACCCAAAGAATACAGAACAAGTGCCAGAGTTTGGTTATATTAACGATAACTGGGAATATAAAAACCGGAATCTTATAGCTGGATTATCTAACAGCTGTGGATTTGACAGTGAAGTGAGTACCAGGTCATTCAAACAAAACTCTGTAAAATTTAAAACATTATTAAAGTTGTGTGATGTTCTCTCAATAACTTTTCCAGGACTAAAAAAGATGCTGAGAAATCATACTGAGGACCCACAGTCTCAGTATGATTTTAAAATTCTGCTATCCTGACTATTCCTCCTTTAACTTCTACACAGGCAGGGGCTGAACTCTCTTAACAATTTGTATATGAAAATGGTAAAGCAATATTTGCTAAACGCCCCCAAACTGGCAGACTAATAACATGAACCAGGGATTGTTTTCCCAAGTCTCTTTATGTCCAAGCAATTTTATAGGATTATTTAACACTGGATAAATAACTATTAAGTATGAAAAACACAAAACAGATATGCCTAAAAGGTGTCAAGGGGCAGGAAGACACTATATAAATTATTTCAGCTGAACTAAAATTAGCCGCACACACAGACATACACCCTTTGTAGGAAGTTAACATCCACAACGTTTGGATGCCGTACCGATAAATATCTGCTGGTGTTTTAATGTTTGGCAGTTCCGTAGTCACCTGTCCATTTCCATTGCTATTCTTCCGTTTCCGTTTTGCTTCTTCCTTCTTTTCACTAAATTTTAAAGTAGTATTTTTTCCTGTGTTTATTCGTACCTGATGTGAAAACATACAGTAGTCGTGAGTATTCAGAAACTGAACGGTGTAAAAACAAAATCTTATTCTCTAGCCAGACAAAGGAAATATCAAAACTTGCTTGGTTCATACAATGAGCTATGCCATTGTTGGAATAAACATGGTTTATTCAACACACAAGAAGGCCGGGGTTCATGTGTCACACTAAGCCATACCAACCACATCACATGTTGGCTCTGTGAGATATGTAGTTGCATCCATGAAGTTGTATAGTGCCCCCACTGGTTTTTTTTCTTCTACAATCCTTCCTTCAACTCAGCTATAAGATGACTAGATATTCTGCTTCCATTTCTTATCAGCTGGGGTTTGTAGTTATGTGCAAACTGGGACTGTAGTTAGTCTTAAAGAAATAAATCAGCATTTGGAGGTGAGGTCTGATTTGTTCCCTTAATTAAGAATGAACACAATTTGCCCAGGATCATGCACAGCACTAAATGTCCAGGTTGTTGAAAACGGAAAGAAAAGCTGATGATGATTCCTTGTAAGCATGACAGAGGAAGGAAGGAAGAAAGCTCCTGAACCCAACTCTTATGTATGTAATGTTAAACCACAGTTCAGTATTTTATCTGCAGCCAGTGACACTAAGCCACAATGTGATTTATTTGATTTATGGAATGGTGTGAATAACTAATTATGGCTAGGTCAGTAAACTACAGTTCTTAAAAAAATGGCTTAGCTCTGGAGTTCTCAAACTTTGCAAAACCACGACCCACTAAAAAGATAAATGAATTTCTGTGAACTTCCTCATGAATAAAACTAATGAGTTCACTGGGGTTACAGCTGGGCAAGAAATAAATACATCACTTGCTAAAAGATATGTAACTTCCATCATACTTTCTTGACAGGGTTACTTTTCTCAGCACTACAGATAGATTGGTCATGTTTAGTTTTACTCTTACCACTCAATAAAAACGTCTCCATTTGGAAAGGCTAGAAACTGAAAACAATCAATAAACATTCCAAACTTTGCTAACATATACACTCCTATAGTTACTCCAAAGTTGACAGATATATTACTACACACCACACCAGAAATCAGCAGCCAGCAGGAAAGCATCAAGCAATCACAACACTCCATTATAGCTTCCTCAATCTGGTAGTATAACTCCAGATATATCAGAGTTGCAACTTCAAGAATTCTCAGTTAGCATTGTCCAGTGCCTGGGATTCTTGGAGCTCCAGGTCCAACACATCTGAAGGGCATGGAGTTGGGGAAGGCTGCTTTACAATACGGCTTCCATCATCTTGACAATACAAACCCTTTTAGGTTCCACAGTGTGGGAGAAATATATCGTTGGCACAGCATTCTCAGTAATGGCTGAATCATCCTCCTCATCACTGCAGTAATGATTTGGGCCATTAACCTGACTTCTGAATGAGTCAAAGTCGGTTACTTCTTTCTGAAAGTTGCCCTGAGTATTAGGTTCTTCTTCCTTGTGAACTACATCCAGATTTAACTTTTTGTCTTCTCTCTCTTCTTCAGAGGAAGAGGCACCTTCTCCATTTGCATCACGAGTATCAGAAATCCTGGAGAAAGAATAAGCAGGGTGGGAGAAGAAAATGAAAGATCAGTTTCTAAGTCCTAAGATAAACAGGTAATCTGTACATCTTATTCTGTTTTTAGGCTGTTGGGTTTTTTGACAAAACAAAGACAATTACACCAGACTAATGGTTTTAGATTCTTTAGGGTTCTTTAGCAACGTAAGAAGGTTCCTATGTTGCTAATTCAGATCAATATCCAACCATCTCCTCCAACGGTAAATCTAGAACTTCCAGGAAATCTGAAAGCAGGGCAGGAAAGCAATAACTCTCTCCTACCACCACTCATTAGAAACTGGAGTGCCAATTCCTTCTAAATTTGGAAATTACATATAAGCATCATAATCAACCATCACTGCTTTCATTCTTTCCCCCGAGACAGTCACTCCTGAGGTACTCTGGACAAACTGTCCTATCATAGGCAGTTTTGTTTATTTCCCATATTTTTTATGACAACCCTGCCCCCCCCCCACTTTGCAGAATTACAAATCCCTAAGTTCCCTAGGAAGAACAAATTATTTAAGTCAACAATGATGTGCTCGAAGTGTTGATTGTATCACTCATTGATACAAGGTTCAAATTGCCAGTATTTACAAGAAGTTGTGGGGAGAATGTATCTGTTAAAACACATTAACAGTAAGTGAACCAAGTCTCCAATTTTATTCCTTTCTCTATTCTTATTAGGATCTAAAGGTTCCAATTTGCTTTAGTGGCAGAGAAAGTCCATTTACAGCTTAGCTTATACCCTAAATATTCTCCCTCCTTCTGAAAACTGCAAAAGTCAACTCTCAAATACCTGTTGAGTTCACCAAGGATTTGTTCCTGTCTTTCAAGTTCATCAAGTCGGGCCCAAAGGTCTTCTTCTGATTTTAAGTCCCCATTGGGTTTCTTATCGGTTTCACTCTCGTAAAGATTTGCCTTGAATGCATGTGTTTTCGGTTTTGAATGAGGTTTGTGAGCAGTTCTGCGTTTTCCTGGAGAATTAAACAAGTGTTTTGTTGTGATGTTTGCTTTAGTAAATATAATTACCAGACAATTCAAAGGAAAACAGGGATGGGCTAAAAACGCCCCCAATTATGTTTCAAGGTATTATTAAAGCTTTTATGTAGTTCTGCCAGTGAACCAGCGCTGTGATAGCAAGCAAATAAGGGGTTATTATCCAAATATGAAACCATATATTATTTTCAAAGAACAGTAACTGGGGGAGGGGGGTTCAATGAATGTATTTATTAATCACAAGATGCTGCCTTCTCCTGGAGTAGGCAAAAGGCCCATCTAATCCAGGATTTAGCAACTTTTGGGGATTTGAGATAGGGGTCTTTCACAGGACCATCAAGATGGTGGGGATTGAACTTAATTCCCTGCGAGTGTAATGCATATACTTTAGCAGCAAACCATGATTGTATCAAAAAGGAATGATTCAATGTGTTCCTTTCTCTTGAAGCTATCTAGGTCTCTGCAGCATCTCATACAGGTAGCCCTCATTTAGCAACTGCCTCACTTAGAGTGGCTGTTCACAGTGATGAAGATGATGAAAAAGTAACTTTGTGACCAGTCCTCGCATTTACAACCTTTGCAGGTCTGTAAAGCAAAGGAAAGTTGAACTACGATCATAAGCACAGTCACAGTTAGTGACAGATTTGCTTAATGACCAAATTGCCAGTCCCAATTGTGGTCACTAAAAAAGGACTACCTGTAGTCAATTTTGGGTACCTGTAACTTAACACATTTTGCATGAAAGTCCAGCAACCCTTCAGAAAAAAAAAACTCATAAAAAGTTTTATTTATTTATGATTGGCTATATGGTCATTGGTTAACTGTGTGTATATGCAAATACATGAATATATGTTCTAGTTTTTTTGAATGGCTACAAGAACCTAACCAAATACATTATAGGTCACTACATTAAAGTGGCAATAGATTATTTTCAGCATTATACAGAACATAAATGGAACAGAAGCTTTTCCATAAGCTAACTGGAAATGTAAAATTAGGGTAGGGAAAGAATGTTCACCTTTTGTTTCAGAGTCATCACTTTCTGCTATTTCTCTGATATCAACAAAATCACCTGCTGCCTAGTAGGAAAATAAATAAATTAGTATATTTTTTAAGACAATCATTTATGGCTTGTGGGCAATTATTCCCAGCCAGCATCAGAAGCCCAAGGGGTCTTTTAAACTGTCTCAAACTTCAATTACCCGTGGCACAGAAATTGAGAGAAACTTCAGGAACTGTTTGTAACATGACACGAGGTGAATGATTTATTTATTTCTAGCTTGTATACCCTTGTTCATTCTTTTTAAATGATGTGTTTCTTGTCCTTAAAGGCAAGGGTCTCCCTGGGATGTACACCAACCCTAGGGCTTGTCCAAAACACTTCTCCACCTTCTGGCCCTTGTACTTAATAAAGCATACTAAGGAAGACAAGTCCCTTTGATATAATTACATTCTCTGTCTACTTTTCTGAAATGTCCCTTGGGTACTGTGAAATATATCTTACATCACTCATTCTCTGCAAATCTTCAGTGAATTCAGCTCTGGATTCAAAATTCTTCATTACTTTTCCCAAATCATCCAGCATTTTTCTTACACCTGAAATAGCAAAATAAAAACCACACACACAGTACAAAATGATGCATGAGTAGTTTCACACACCAAAAAATAATTTAACTAAATATACAAAAAAAAAGAATCCTGTTCCCTTT